>NC_057799.1:229618833-229909476 GCF_018294505.1 Triticum aestivum
CCAGTCACGAAGTCCATTTCGATATGATCAAACTTCCATTCTGGGATAGCAAGAGGTTGGAGGAGACCAGCTGGTCGTTGGTGTTCTGCTTTCACTCTTCGACAGACATCACATTCATTCACGAATTGAGCAATTTCTCGCTTCATTCGAGTCCACCAATACGACTGCTTGAGGTCATGATACATCTTCGTACTTCCAGGATGAATGGAAAGGAGAGAATTGTGCGCCTCGTTCATTATGACTTTCCTTAGATCACCTTTAGGAACCACAATCCGGTCCTCGAAGAATAAAGTGTCTCTGTCATCAATGCGATAGCACTTGTATTTGGAAAGACCCTTGTCGATACCACGTTTCACCTTCTTCACCATGGCATCAAGGAGTTGTGCCTCACGAATTTGATCTTCCAAAGTAGGAGAGACTATGAGGTTGGCAAGAAAGCCTTGAGGAACAACTTGGAGATTCAGCTTGCGGAAAGCTTCACAAAGATCCGGTTGGAAAGGCTTGAGAATTAAGCTGTTGCAATAAGCCTTCCTGCTTAAAGCATCTGCAATGACATTGGCCTTGCCTGGAGTATATTCAATACTCGGATTGTACTCTTGAATCATTTCGACCCATCGAGTCTGCCTGAGGTTGAGGTTGGGCTGAGTGAAGATATACTTGAGACTCTTGTGATCGGTGAAAATGTCCACTTGTCTTCCCAA
Source organism: Triticum aestivum (assembly GCF_018294505.1). Lineage (NCBI taxonomy): Eukaryota > Viridiplantae > Streptophyta > Magnoliopsida > Poales > Poaceae > Triticum > Triticum aestivum. The sequence continues at coordinate 229,619,535 of NC_057799.1, forward strand.
CAAGAGATGTCTCCACGTTATTAATGCATGGACAACTGCCGCCAACTCAAGATCGTGAGTGGGGTAGTTCTTCTCGTTGGGCTTCAACTGACGAGAGGTATAGGCCACAACTTTCTTCTCTTGCATTAACACAGCACCGAGACCTTGGAGAGAAGCATCACAGAAAACTTCAAACGGCTTGGATTCATCAGGAGGAGTCAAGACAGGAGCTGTGACTAGTTTCTCTTTGAGAGTGTTGAAAGCAACGTCACACTCAGGAGACCAGACATACTTCACATGCTTCTGGAGGAGGTTGGAAAGAGGCTTTGCAATCTTGGAGAAATTCTCAACGAATCTTCGGCAATAGCTTGCAAGACCAAGAAAACTGCGGAGCTGCTTGACATTCTGAGGAGGTTCCCAATTCACAATTGCGGACACCTTCTCGGGGTTAACAGCGATGCCCTTGGCAGAGATGATGTGACCAAGGAAAAGAACTTCATCGAGCCAAAACTCACATTTAGAGAACTTCGCATAGAATTGATACTCTCTGAGCTTGTCGAGCACCAATCGCAAATGTTTGGCATGATCCTGCTTATTCTTGGAGAAGACCAAGATATCATCGAGATACACCAGGAACGAATTCATTGGTATAGGGGTTGAAGATGAAATTCATCATCCGAGAGAACACTGGAGGAGCATTGACAAGGCCGAAAGACACGACAGTATATTCATAAGAACCAAAGCTTGTTCTGAATGCTGTCTTGGGAATATCTTCTTCACGAATGCGAATCTGATGATAACCCATACGAAGGTCAAGCTTCGAGAATACTTTAGCACCTTTGAGTTGCTCAAATAGCTCATTGATGTTGGGAAGTGGATACTTGTTCTTGATTGTCTTCTTGTTCAATGGACGGTAGTCGACACAAAGTCGGTCCGTGCCATCCTTCTTCTTGACAAAAAGAACACCACAACCCCATGGAGAAGAACTCGGTCTGATCAAACCAAGACACTCTTGTTCATCGAGCTATTTCTTCAATTCCTTCAGCTCGTTGGGTCCAAGCTTGTATGGACGCTTGCAAACGGGTTCAGTACCAGGCTCTAGTTCGATAACGAACTCAACTGGCCGATGAGGAGGCATACCCGGAAGCTCTTCTGGAAAGACATCTTGATACTCACAAACGACTGGAATTTGAGAGATGGCATTCAATTCGCCCTTCTCATTGAGAGAGAAAAACCGAATGGTTTCATCACGAGCGGCATAAATAATCACATCCTCAGACGAGTGTGTCAATTGAATTTCCCTGGCAGCACAATCAAGTTGAGCCTTGTGCTTAGAAAGCCAGTCCATCCCGAGAATAAGATCAATATCCGAGTCACCAAGAACCATTGGAGAAGACGGAAATTTATAATTGCCCATCTTGATAGAAACATCGGGAGCCATCATTTTGGTATTCATGAACAATCCCGGAGAGGAAACCGCTATCGGCTTAGGCAGGTCAACAGTATGCAAATTGTTCATGGATGCAAAAGGTCTTGATATGAAAGAAAGCGATGCACCAGTATCAAAAAGAACTTTTGCAAGAATATCGTTAACAGGAAGATTACCCATTATCACATCAGTAGATTCCTCCACTTGAGCTGCATTCATCATGTTCACCTTTGCAGACTTTGGATTATGCTTGACCATTGCATTGCTGGAAGATCTGACAGGAGGAGGAGGAGGCAGACGCCTTTGGTTGAAGCACTTGTTAGCATAGTGACCTTTCTGCTGACATTTGTTGCAAGTCACCTCTGAGAGTGGACGGTGATAAGGAGCATTGGACTTTGGAGCTTGATTCTGAGACTTGTTCTGATAGCAAGAGTTGGAAGAGTTGGAAGAACCATGGCCACCTTTGTTCTTTTGCTGGTAAGGCTGACGAAACGGAGGAGGAGGAGGCAACCAGAACTTCAGTTGCTTAGCTGTCACAAGTGAGGAAGAAGAAGACTGAACTGCGTCCCTGACTCTCTTCTTAGAAGCCTCACACTTGAGCTGAGCAGCCTCTTGCTTCAGTGCCATATTGTAGAATTGATCAAACTGAGTAGGCTCAACAAGAACGAGAGCTAACTGCAGATCCTCTTTAAGGCCACCTCTGAAGTGATAGATCATGCTCTTTTCATCAGGAACGTCTTGTTTAGCGAAGCGAGCAAGTTTCTGAAACTGGATGTTGTATTGATACACAGACATGTTGCCTTGCTTGAGATTGCGGAACTCCTCACGCTTGCTCTCAACAACACTTTGTGGAATGTGGTGCGCTTTGAAGTCCCGACAGAAGTCAGTCCAAGTGATCACACGACCTCCTCTGGAATCTTTGTATTGTTGATACCAATCAGCAGCTTGGTCCTTGAGCTGGAAAGAAGCGAACTTGACATAGTCCTCAGGCCTGACATTGCTACATTCAAAATGCTTGTTGATGTCCACGAGCCAATCATCGGCATCCGTGGCCTCGGCACAGTAGCTGAAAGACTTGGGCTGATTTGCGAGAAACTGGTTGAGTGTAGCGAAGTGAAACTGATTGTTGCCTTGACCTTGATTGCCTTGATTGCCTTGCCCTTGAGTACGTTCTTGCAAGAGTTGCAGAATCATCTGAGCATTGGCGTTGGTGGCTGCCATGATAGCTTGCCATGCCTCCGGAGGTGGAGGTGGTGGCGGAGGGTTCGCTTGACTCCCTTCATTGCGATCCGGATTCTGACGCGTTGGCGGAGCCATCCTGAAGAGGGTGACATCCGTTAGCATCTTGATAGACAAATAGATAAGTAGAATCAACGGATAGAAATTGCAACATATAGTCTTCACAATAAACATTCGAACGAAGATGAACGAATGAATTCCGTAGTAAATCATCACACTTCCATAAGTTGAGAAGCCACTTGAAAAAGATATGGAATCAACATATGACTTCGAAGCAACTCGAATACCACAATACAAAACAAAACAAAGTATTGGCTTGCAGAATAAGCCGGAACAAACATATGATAGAGATTTCGTCCGAAGTTTTCGTGGTGGGGCCCACACGGGCTCAATCGTACAGCACCATCATGTACAAGGCTGTGCACATGACATACGAAGCGTCCCCGAGTCGGCATAGCCATGGACTCTTTAAGACACTACGAGACCACTGTAAAATCAACCGTGTACAGGCGGACCACTAGACGTCGAACCCCAATCTCATATCATGCGTCTGTCGGAAAGATATCCTAAGGCTACTTGAATTCCCACTTATAAACTCCCGAAACTTTCTGGTTATGCAATCTGGTGTTGGGGATACAGGGGACACAAAATATATCACCCAAACTAGCAATCCCTAGATCCAGCTGTATCCATCCGTCAACACATAACCAAGAAACCTTCGGAAATCGTTTACCTCAACCTTCGAAAAACATCCGTTATACAAGTTATGGCAATACTCCCGAACTCCCGCCCCAGTACTGGGTGGCGTCGAGGTGATCTCACCAACAACTGCATAAAAGAGATTTCGATGTCGGCGAAACTCAGGTATTCCAGAACTGCAACGATAAAATTGTGACGACAACACCTCGGAGCTCAACTCCCCGGGACACTGCCACAACCCCTAAATGTCAGGAGGCACCAAGAACAATGTTCTCGTCACAAAACCATCGGAACGATTCCAAGATACCCGCGTGATCCTAAAATTTTTTTAGTGAAATTTGAGGAGAGAATAGTCAAAACTTCTACGTCAGGAGACCTCACCAGAGCGACGAAGGGACTGAGGAGTAAAAAGAATCCTACTCTCCGATATATATAATCCTAAGACTCAAAACATTTTTGTTCTAGACTCAACAACGCCAGCGATTCGATCAAGCAGGGGGCTCCTAAGTCGGGGATGGCTCTGATTACCAACTTGTAACGCCCACGATGCGGCTATATCTCCCACGTGTCGAGGCACGACTTAGAGGCATAACCGCATAGTGGTTTTGTCGCAAGAAGGGTCATCTTCACACAATCCCATGTAATGAACAAGAATGGGATAAAGAGTTGGCTTACAATCGCCACTTCACACAATACATAATATAATTCATACATCATCCAAAATACAAACATATAGACCGACTACGGTCGAAATCCAGATGAAAATAAGATAACCCCAAATGTTAGATCCCCGATCGTCCCAACTGGGCTCCACTACTGATCATCAGGAAAAGACACATAGTAACGACCACGTTCCTCGTCGAACTCCCACTTGAGATCGACCCCATCATCTGCACTGGCATCGTCGGCACCTGCAACTGTTTTGGTAGAATCTGTGAGTCACGAGGACTCAGCAATCTCACACCCGCGAGATCAAGACTATTTAAGCTTATAGGAAAGGATGGTGTAATGAGGTGGAGCTGCAGCGGCAATAAGCATATATGGTGGCTAACATACGCAAAGAGAGCGAGAAGAGAAGCAACGGAACGGTCGTCATCTAGCAATGACCAAGAAGTGATCCTGAACTCCTACTTACGTCATACATAACTCAGACCGTGTTCACTTCCCGGACTCCGCCGAGAAGAGACCATCACGGCTACACACGCAGTTGATGTATTTTAATTGGGTCAAGTGACAAGTTCTCTACAACCGGACATTAACAAATTCCCATCTGCCTCATAACCGCGGGCACGGCTTTCGAAAGATAATACCCTGCAGGGGTGTCCCAACTTAGCCCATCATAAGCTCTCACGGTCAACGAAGGATAAACCTTCTCCCGGAAAGACCCGATCAGTCTCGGAATCCCGGTTTACAAGACATTTCGACAATGGTAAAACAAGACCAGCAAAGCCCCCGAATGTGCCGACAAATCCCGATAGGAGCTGCACATATCTCGTTCTCAGGGCACACCGGATGAGCCAGACGTCGGGTTGGCATAGACCCTGGTTGCCCAGGGGGCGCCGGACATCGCTCGGTTTGGGCCAGCACTCGAAGGAGCACTGGTCCGGGGGTTTAAAATAAAGATGACCCTCGGGCTCGCGAAAACCCGGGGGAAAAGGCTTAGGTGGCAAATGGTAAAACCAAGGTTGGGCCTTGCTGGAGGAGTTTTATTCAAGGCGAACTGTCAAGGGGGTCCCATAAATCACCCGACCGCGTAAGGAACGCAAACTCAAGGAACATAATCCCGGTATATCAGAAACTAGGGCGGCAAGAGTGGAACAAAACACCAGGCATAAGGCCGAGCCTTCCACCCTTTACCAAAATATATAGATGCATTAATTAAATAAGAGATATTGTGATATCCCAACATATCCATGTTCCGACATGGAACAAACTTCAACTTCACCTGCAACTAGCAACGCTATAAGAGGGGCTGAGCAAAAGCGGTAACTTAGCCAAACAACGGTTTGCTAGGAAAGGATGGTTAGAGGCTGACATGGCAAAATGGGAGACATGATATAGCAAGTGATAGGTAGCGCAGCATGGCAATAGAGCGAACAACTAGCAAAGTAAAGATAGAAGTGATTTCGAGGGGTGGTCATCTTGCCTGCAAGGTTCTCAGAGTTGTCGAAAGCTTGATCCTCGTAAGCGTACTCAACAGGTTCCTCGTTCACGAACTTGTCTCCCGGATCAACCCAAGACAAGAACACAAACAATGGAACCACAATCAACCACGAGAAATGCACAAGCAACATGATGCAAAACATGTATGATATGCAAGATATGGTATGCGATGCATATGCGTGCTCCGGAAGGAAAATGATGAACAAGGCAGTAACTTGGCAAACCAAGCATGCCACCGGAAAGATGAGATTATTTCGGTCGATATCGATATAAAGATCACCGGAATCGGATGCACGGTTTGCAAATGGAAAGCAAAACAAGGATGACACGAACTGTGATCAACAACATGATAGCACTTAAAATGCAACAAGCAACAATGCTACAGCACTCCAACTTAGCAACAAAGCATATGGCAGTAACCTACATGAGATGCTTGACAAAAGATGAACACTGAGCTACGGCTAGCTCACAACATATCAAGCTCAAACAAGCATGGCAAAAGTGCAAAAGATAACAGGATCACAGACTTGGTGAAAAACTGGACATGGCAGAAAACAGCATCAGGTAGCAATGTTCAGAGCACGAAATCAACGTGCTACAGGAACTTAACATAAAAAGCAAGGCATGGCGGTGTTCTACTAAATGCATATTATAAAAGTACCTTACTGACCATAAGCCAAAACGGACCAGAAGATATGATGGCAAGCATGTGAACATAGCAAGTTCCGTTATCAGGTTTCAGACTTGGCAGAAAACAGAGCATGGAAGAAACGATAGTATGTAGGCATGTTGGTGAGCTTGATGCACTCACTACAGAGCAATGCATGACAAACCAAGCACACCTACAGTAAGATGGCATGTTTAAGAAGCTAACCATGACAAGAACAATTGCATAGCATGTATGGATCAACTACAATAAGCTTGGCAAAATTGCATATCATGTTAAGAATCTGCCAGAAATATTTTATAGCAAAAATTAGAGCAAGATTGAGTCATGCTATGGCACTCCATAATTTCAAAAAAGGGCAGGAATGGATCAACTACAACTATAGCTACAAAACATCCTTACTGAACATCTCCAAAATATGCATGGAACTCTCTGTAGCATCAAGTTTACATGACAACAAAATAACAGCAGACAAAAACTTAGAGAAATCACCAAGTCCCTGAAATCGGAAACATTACGGAGCCTACTTTGCATGCTTGTGCTAGTAACCACCGAGATCACAAAAATACATGGCATACACCACTGGAACGATGGCTTGGCATACTTCAAAACACATGTAGAGCTCATTCCCATAAGATGCACAGATTTAAAGATACAAAAATGACAAATCTCCAAGTTCTGATAAGAACAAGAGGATAACAGCAACTAGCCCTCTTCCAACAGAGATTTGGGCATCAAGATGACCTCTAATGAACATGGTGCAATTGAACAAAATGTAGAGCATCGCGAGTCGAATAATTTGACATATTACACGCGCGAATCGGAGCTACATGCAAGAAGTTACGCAACGATGAACAGGGCAATATGCTGTAACAGGAAAAAACTTGGAGAAAAAGAGGGGGTCGGGGTCAACCTCCGTTGACCAGATCTGGATCGAGGGAACAGGAGCTCGGGCTCGGTTCGGGTGCTCGCCGGCGATGGCCGGAGTAGGAGGGAGAGGAGCGGCCGGAGGGCGACGGAGGGAGGCCGGAGGAGGAGCCGGAGGAGGAGGAGGGCGCGGCCTCGGCTCCCGGGAGGCGGCGGCCGGCGGGTGGCGGCGCACCGGCGGCGCGGTGGGCGAGCAGGGCGGCGATGCGATGAGGCGGCGCCGGCCGGCGGGCGGCGGGGAGAGGCGCCGGCGCGGAGGAGAGCGCGGGCCCGCGGGGCCGGCTGCGGGCTCCTCGGGCCGCGGGCGGCGCGGCGTACGGCGGTGGGCCGGGCGACACGTGTCGGCCCCGGATTGGCTCGGGCGCGGTGGCGATTTCGTCCGGCGGCGCTGGACGCGTCCGGCGCGGCGCGAGGGGATTTTTAGGGTTTCGGGGACGGCGAATGTTATTTCGGGATGCTCACATATTTATAGGTAGATGTAGCTAGGAGGCTCCAAATGAGGTGCGGTTTTCGCCCACACGATCGTGATCGAACGACCTAGAGCATGGAGGAGAGTTTGGTGGGTTTTGGGCTGGTTTTTGAGGGGGGTTTTGCTGGACACTCAAATGGACTTTGCGGATGCCCGGTTAACCGTTGGAGTACCAAACGACCTCCAAATGGAATGAAACTTGACCGGTGGTATCCGGGTGGTATAATAAGGTCACTTGACAAGCCTCGGTCCATTTTGAGAAAGTTTGACACCCGCACACGAAAGAAAACAAGAGAGGTGCACCGGAGGAGATAGGAGCGCCGGAATGCAAAACGGACAACGGGGAAAATGCTCGGATGCATGAGACGATCACGTATGCAAATGCAACGCACATGATGACATGATATGAAATGCATGACATGAACAAAATACAAAACGAAAAACATAACCCGACCACGGAGGGAATATCATATCACATAGCCGAAAATGGCAAGAGTTGGAGTTACAAATATGGCAAGTTGCATGCGGGGTGTTACACATGGGCACAGCATACCGTCCGATTCCTCCAAACAGGGGAGCTTCCTGAGGAGCAGGAAGAATCGGAGAAGGTAGCCTGTCTGTATGCTATGTATCAGTTCGTCGATGACGTCCTGTACAGGAGGAGACCGAAAGGTGTGAAATTGAAGTGCATTCCCCGGGAGGAAGGACTAGGGTCGAGGGCCCTTGCCGGCAAGGCGTTCCGGCAGGGTTTCTTCTGGCCCACTGCCCTCCAGGGTGCAACGACACTAGTAACCAAGTGTGAAGCGTGTCAGTTCCATTCAAAGAAGCTTCATCAACCAGCTCAAGCCCTTCAAACAATCCCTCTCTCCTAGCCATTTTTAGTGTGGGGGCTCGACATACTCGGCCCTTTCCCATGTGTTGTCAGGGGCTTTGAGTACTTGTATGTTGCAATCGACAAGTTCACAAAGTGGCCGGAGGTGGAAGCAGTGAGGAAGGTGACAGCTCAGTCAGCTGTCAAGTTCTTCAAGGGGCTAGTGTGCCATTTTGGTGTGCCAAGCAGAGTCATCACCGACAACGGCACGCAGTTCACGAGCCACACCTTCATGCAATACATCCAAGACCTCGGCAGCAAGGTCTGTTTCGCTTCCATGGCACACCCATGGAGCAACGACCAGGCAGAGAGGGGCAAATGCTGAAGTGTTGCGTGGCCTGAGGACGAAGACTTTTGACAGGCTGCACAAGAGCGGAAGGCGCTGGATTGATGAGTTGCCGGCGGTTCTTTGGTCGATCAGGACGATGCCAAATCGAGCCACCGGCCAGACACCCTTTGCCCTGGTATACGGGGCAGAAGCTGTTCTCCCCACAGAACTCATATACGGGTCACCTCGAGTGCTCTCTTACGACGAGCTTGAGCAAGAGCAATTATGGCAAAATGACGCAACGCTCCTTGAGGAATATCGTCTTCGGGCGACTGTGAGAGCAGCACGCTACGAGCAAGCCTTGCCCCGCTACCATAGACGCAAGTTTCATGCCCGAAGCTTTGAGGAAGGTGACCTTGTTCTTCGGCGCGTTCAGTCGGCCAAGAATTCCAACAAGTTGACGCCGAAGTGGGAAGGCCCTTATCGGGTAATACGAGTCACCAGGCCCGCCGCAGTTCGCCTTGAGACTGAAGATGCTGTCCAAGTGAGCAACTCCTGGAACATCGAGCATCTTCGCAAGTTTTACCGATAAGGCGCGGCTTGTCGGGCCTCCCGGCAAGCCACCTTTTGTACAAGCTTTGCCGACAAGGCATGTAACCCTCCGTACAAAGCCAGGCGCAGACCTTGAGCATAAATAAACGAAGCGTTGGCGCCCTAAGTTATAGCATGCATGCTAGGTTAAGTCTCTCCTTCGGTTAGGGTTGATAGTGCTTAGCGGCGACTAACCCCTAGCCTAGAGGTCGAGTGTGCGTCTCTTTGTTCCTTTACGTCCTCTTTGGTTTGCAAGGTACATGGACGGTTCTCCTGTGCCATTTGGAAGAAAGTGAACAAGCCGGCGCTCTGGCCCCGGCAAGCCAAGGTTGCCGGGGGCTGCAGACACAAGAATCCAACCACAGCAAGCCAAGGCTGCCGGGGGCTGCAGATCTAGATAAGTTTTTATCCCCTATTGTGCATTCCCGTATGGAGTTGGGACGTATGAAACCTTGTTTTATTCCTAGGCCACCGTGCTCCCCCTTTTTCCCGTACCAGAGAACTATTCCCTGGGTTGGAACTGGGTCGTAGTTGCGGTGACAAGGAAATAAACGAAGGGCCTAACTCTACTTCGCCCTGCCTCCGCCGAGAGCGTGAGAATGGTCGAATGAAGTAAGGGGACGGCAAGGCCTGTTGCCGGGCGACAATGTTTATCTTGAAAGTAACAAGGATTCACTCCTTGGCATGGGCCTCGCTCACGCAAAAAGAACTCGGCAAGCACCCTTTTTCATTAAAAACGTCCCATACAGGTACAGTTCATACGGAATGAAAAACATGAGCAAGGGGATTACAAGTTCTAAATTTAACAAATGCCCGCAGGCTTACAAACTAAAAAGAGATAAGATGCTCGTAATCCCTTTCTTGTCCCTCTCCTCAGAAGGTGGAACGAGATAGCAGGAGGGCAAAAAGAACGCCTAGGCGAGGTACGAGCAGCAGAAGACGCCGGGAGAGGAGCCGAAAGATGAGGCAGCGGGCCGACAATACGTCGCTACCCGCGTACTCCGACTTGACGGCCCGCCACCCGCCTTCTTCATCTTCTCCGGCCTTCCTACGCCAGTCGCCCATGGAGGCAACGGGGAACGCACCGATGGAGAGCTTGACGAGGAAGGCCCCCGGCAGGGCGCGAGGCCGAGGGAGGGGCGACGCGGTCAGTCGGAGTCGAGGTCGGCGTCCCCCCGCTCAACGTCCTCGTCGTCGCTGTCGCTGTCCTCCTCATCACTCCCGCTCGAGGAGGAGTCTTCATCATCAGAGGAGCTCTCCACGCAGCACTTTAGACGAGTTCCAAGGTCCCCGAAGACCTTGACGGAGAGCAGGCCGTTCTCCATTAATTTGAAGTAGAGAACGAGCCTCGCCATCAGGCTGTGGTCACGAGCGAAAGTCTTCCACCCACGACGAACGTACATGACGTGAGGAGCGGGAAAGTCGACATCGACCCGCGTGCCACCGTTCCCACAGCCTCTCGTATGCAACCTGAGGGTCTGTGGCGGGTCGAGCTCCATCTCCCGAGCGAATGGAGTGGGGAGACGAAGATGATGACGCGGTGGCTGGCGCAGCCTGATGAAGAACTCACGGGGCTGGTCCCCGACGTGGCCCTCCATTGGGGGAGGCATCGCCGGCGGAGGCAAGGCCGGTGCGCCGCCCTGTCCCCCTCTTCCCCGAGCGCCACGTCGACCTCGGCCTCGCCCCCTTCCCCTTCCTCTCGTGGCCGTCTCCGCCGCCGCAAGCTCCTGGGAAGGAGGGACGCGCTGTCGAGCAGAGACCCTCGCCGCCACCGTCGAAGGGCCGACGCCTCCTCTCGCCATGGCAGATGGAAGGAAGGAGACAAGGTGGAAGGAGATGGATGATGAAAGAATGTTGGATGCCATTCCCCTCCGCCTTCTTATAAAGGGGAGGGGTCGGGGCTCGGCCGCCCCACTCAACCAATCCGGCCGTCGGAGGCGTAGGGAATCGAGACTGACCCGCTGCTCCAATCAGCGACGGCCCGGTTTCCCGCCTCGACCGCCTGCCACCCTAAGGGCATGGGGGACACATGGCGAGCAAGCAGAAATCAAGGGGACGGGTGAGGCGACCGTTCTCCACCCCGTGATCATGGGGCGCAGACGCCTTGAAGACCGTGACCCGAGTCCACTTAGTAAATGAGCCGCGCCTCTGTGTTTTCCTCTTTTTATGGGGAAGGCGCGAGCCGCCTCTTTACTGTGATGTGACGCATGCGTGCGGGAACCGCCCCACGCATGCCCCCCACGTCACGCTCGACCCTCCACGACGTACATTCAACGCGGGTCGTGGGGAAGCGCAAGCAAGCGAAGAAATTACCGCGGTAAAAATCCCGCCCCGCCTGCCCGCGCACCGTTCTGGGCCCGGCCCAACAACGCATTGCGCTTATGTGTGGCCCAGGCCCGGGGGCTCCGGTCGGTGTACAAAAGTAGGGGCACTCCTTTTTACCCCTTTACTTGTGCACGGGCAGTCGGAGCCACGCCCACGGCCACACTAAGTAGTGCAGAAGAGGGGAGCCGGAGCACAAGGCAACCGAAGCAACGCCAAGACCAAGAGACCAAGAAGAGCAAGAGGGCGAGGTAAACTCCCCTGGCAAGACCCTTGCCGGGGCGGCCTCCACAGCCCCGGCAAAATCCTTGCCGGGGAAACTTGCCCAACACCAACAGAGCGAGCCACCCTGGAGCCCCCGGGTTCCGACCCAACCAACTATGTTGGAACAAAGGCTGGGGAGGCACCTCTGTGGTGGCATGCAGATCTTTGTCAAAGATCATAAACATGTGAGATCAGATGAGGACCAAAAGACGGCGACCCTCGGCGGAATCCCAGCCGTGCCGGGGACGACTACAACGCCACGGCAAGACCCTTGTCGGGTCCCCGGCAAGGACCTTGCCGGGGGCATCCGCGGGGCCACTGCCAGGCCCGCACCAACCAAGCCACCACCGCCATTCGCATGCAGCTACCAGCCCAACTAGTTGGGCAGGCACCTCCGTGGCAACATGCAGCTTCCAGGCTAAATCAGCAAGCACCTGCGTGGCGGCATGTAGATCTTCGAGAAGACCCTACCACCGCGCCACCTCAGCTGCCTTCCTGCCTACGTGGCGCTGCATGCATCACTGGCCCGGGCGTGTGTCGAAGCAAGGCAGAGCGGCGATGGATGGGACGCGCCTCGTTCCCGTCCCCGATAAAGCCAAGGGACACCTAAACGATGCATTAAATGCATCTTCTCCTGTAATACGGGCGATAAGCTTGCAGCACTGTAGACCTTTCCACCTCCTGTGTGCCACTGTGGCAGCCCCTTTTGACTATAAAATGAGGCCCATGGCATACTAGATAGGGATTCGGCTCTTTTGGGAAAGTTGCACCCCGTAGCTAACTCAAGAACACAAAAACTCTCAATACATCCACCAAAGCAGGACTAGGGTATTACGCATGCTCGCAGCTCGAACCTGCGTAAACGATATGTGTGCTTCCTGTTAGACCTGCTCTTCTCGCGACCCCGCGCCCCGCCAACTGTAGTAGGGATTCTTGTGATCCCAGAGTGTCGTTTTCCACCGACATGTATCTAGCCCAAATTAGATCGAAGCATGAAATTGTTGCCCCAGCTAGTGTTTAATAGTAGTTTGGATTGTGTCTAATTATCCGAACATTGCCTATTATCGAGCCATCTGGGGCTAGTACTCTGTTTGAATCTATCTATGGGAACTGCTGCTACTTTTGTGTGCCCGTGAATCATGTGAGAACCATCGTAATTGTTGCCGAAACAGATGCGTCCTCACTAGTTTGTTCATGAATATGGAATGGTAGACATAAGTTGTCATGGTTTATCATACGAGCAGTGTGTGTTTGATGAAATAGAGTACTCGTTCGAGAACTGTGCGCCGACGTATATATAACTACTTGTAAACACTGTTGGTGCTACCACACTTGTAATCAGTTCTGCAAAACATGGCACATTGGCTCAGCTCACATCAACACTAGGCTATCGACAAGCTAACAATCAACTACTCCTACGTATCTTGTTACAGTGGTTCATGCAGTTAACTGAGGCCACAATGTAAATTCCAAACATTCGCATGCTAGTCCTGCGTTCATGTGTAACACTCACATTAAACTTGGCTTCATAAAAAACTTGAAAAACATAAGTTAAGCAATTTTAGACATCTCAATGATTCATAGAACATAACAAACATATACTAGTTCATAGCAAAAGACAAAGTTGTGAGAAGGTTTACAAATCAGGAAAAAACAAGCAAGGCTTCTCTGAGCAAAGGGCCTCCCAACAAGCTTAAATTTCCTGGAGTTCACTCTAGTTTTTTCTTGTTCCCACCATCCAGGGTTAGGTCCTCTCATTCCAAAATAACCAATTATAATTGTGTTCTCAGCTGGAATGCTGAACTGAATCATGTAATGTACTGACCAGCTGAAATTCTTGTGCATTCCACTGAATTTAAGAACCGCTATTTGCAGAAATAAGCAGACAACAATGCCTCTTGTCGGCGCACCTGTCCAAAAACCTCCGTGCAGCCATGCCAGCTAGTCCTCGGTCTATGGATCACCTTGTAGAAAGTGCATTCCGGACTAGGATGCAATTGTTTTCACTCGTCCCTGCACTGCAATCAGGAAGTAAAATGTATGAATCAGCTTCTTTTAGATTACATTGGTCATTCTAACTAGTTACTACCAATGTAGTAATACCTGGAAGACTGCTGGTTAGAGGACGACAGCTAGGAATAGCCATCTCATTTCGTGCAGTTGTACTAAAACTGAGGTGTGTACTTTTGATTGCACAGATAGAAACGATATGGAGACAGACATCCCTATTTGCACAAATACGAAATACGGTTATTTAAATAGTGACAGATATTTGCAGTGGCGTATGATTAACAACATCATCTATTGTATTATAATTGGCACTAGATTGACAGTATGAAGTGCCCTTAAGTAAGTAGCATCACATCACATCAACAGTGCCACTAGATTAACATGCAGAACAATAGCATTAGTATTACTGTCATGAGAGTAGCACATGGTCAGTAAATGTGCAATCAAATTTGTGAAGTTCCACTGGGAAGCAATGTTAGCGGTGTGAGATTTAAGTGTAACTGCAAAAACACAATTCATGGGAAATAAAGCAAGACGGAAGCAGTTCATAAAATGGTGGTGGCATTGCTTCAATTTTGTCGATGGCACTAGACCATTACTTATAGTGACATTAGGTGGCATTGCTTAATGCTTCATGTGATTTTACATTAACGGTAGCGATATGGGCGTAGGGACAGAAGCGGCATAAAGTGGTGAGGCAGATCTGGTTGCCGAGAGCGGCAAACACTCAGGCAGCATGTCTGCATTTGTCCCATTTTTTATCTCCTCGACAACATTTTCCTATGTGAGCACATGAAATCTAGACCTGCTCATTCTCATTTGCATTGTCCCCCAACACCCCTCACTTTCTTTCCTTTTTCAACCAAGAGACATGTCCACTTCCCCCCACCCTTGGCCATCCACCATGCTTTCTTTGCCTTTTCAACCAAGAGACCGGTTGGGTAGCCAGTATCTACTACTTTGCCCCGTTTCCTCTTAGAACCAAGTCCTAGATTCATGCTGCAACTTTCCCACTTTCTTCCTTGTTTGAAACAACTCTTAGATTCGACTGTATGAAAAAGCTTTACCTCTAATAATAGTAAAAGTCTAGGTGGCTTTGGAACAGCCGGCAGAAGTAGAAAAAGATCCACACGCAGCCACGTGGGGAGCTGGGGCAGTAGAGCAAGGAAGGTTTCGAAGGAATATATTCCTGAGGGTCGTCGGCATGTGGCAAAGATGGCGTCGGGAGGCCCTCCCGAGCCGGCGCTCTCTCAGAGAGAACGGCACGACCGCCGATCGGGCAGCAGTTGGTCTCCTCCCTCGCCGCCGAAGATAGCGTGAACGATGCACCTACACCCCTGCCCCAGTCGAGGTGGTCCGGCCGGATTTGTGACCAGCCATGAGCAGAGAGAGAGTGTGGCCACCTATGTCTTGCATAGATCTGGAGAGCATGAGAGAGTGAAAGAGAGGAACCCTAGTAAACCAAGCGCTAAGGCTCCTGCTTATATATAAACTTGAGTGATTTTGTTGTACTAGCTTCAAAAAAATGCGCTCCTACATGTACCCGCAAGTGGGTGTGAGAGAACTAAAGCGTGCATGCACCGCTTCTCTTCTTGAGAGTACAATATACTATGACCAAAGAACGTTCGCCACAAGAGTAATAGTATAAGTGTGTGATGTGTGAGCTAAAATAAAAGGTGCGTGATGTCTTTTGTTTTTTAGAAGTCCTGGGGGTAGGGTGTGAAGAGCACATATGTGTGTGACGTCTACCTGCAGATAGACAGTGGGTGCGAGAGGACTCGGGAGAGTCGTGACTCATGAGGGTGCGTGTGTGCGTGAGAGAGGGGGGCACATATCAATGCAATGCGTGTGTCCGTAAATCATTATCCGACAAACGTTCGCCACAAGCTGTTTCCTGACGAACGACGTAAGAACCGTTAGATCGACATCCGACAGTTTCAGTTTTGCCATGTCATTTAACAGAGCAGCCACTCCTCCTACACACAAATCTTCCACGTGAGTGTTAGCAACTGCCGTATGCTCCTCCCTCCGTTCCAAAATGCAGTGCATATAGCTTTATTGAAAATTCGAACCTCACAAACTTTTACCGAGTTTTCTTGTACCAAAATATACATATAAAATACCCAGTATATATCATTTCATTCATCTTCGATAGGTAACTATAAAGATGGGGGAGGAGTCTACAAAGAAAGACCATCGTATCACCTGCAGCAATTTCAACCATCCTTTGGTGTGAAGGAATATCATAGGAAGTCCATATGATATGATTTTTATAGGATTTTTTTCTTTAGAGCCAATTGGTTCATAGGGATAGATTCATATACTCCACATGTCAAATGAAATGAACATGATATCATTTTATAGCTTTAGAGCCACTTGGTTCATATGAATGGAATCCTATACTCCCTTAATTTCAAAGGAAAATAAACATTAGCGTATATTCAATAGAAAAGTTCCTATGATGTGCATGAAATGACATCTCTTTTCTATTCCCTCCTAATAGGAATTGAGATACATGTCATCTCTAGATTCAATAGAAAAGTTCCAATGATGTTAACCAAATGACATCTCTTTTCCAATCCCTACTCATAGGAATTGAGATACATGTCATCTCTTTCCCTACAACTTCCATGTATAAATCATCTATTCCTAAATACCTAGTACAACCCACTAGTAGCTTTTTTCCTAGACATGCAACTATGGCACAAGAACAAGTCATGCATGCAAGTCATAAATCACATTGCTTTTCTACTCTATTCATGGAAGCACCACATCATCAATTCGTGCATGTTACTCATAAGTTATTTCTTGCATTAAATTTTGTATTGACAATGTATGTGCTGGTCACGTGCAGACATAAGTAGTTCACATTCACATTTTTGTTAGAAATGCCATTCTTTTAACTGCAATTCATTTTTTCTATTTGTAATCCTTCGTCTAGGTGTGTAAGTCATCTTCCGAAAATAAAACAATCCCATAACACTTTGGCACGGTACATTAACTCCCTCCTCGTTTCTTGTTTCATGACATATCAACTAATAAGAGATGTGGGCCGTGCATGCTTTCAATGGCTTGAGACTTTCAAACATGACATGAAGTGGTTAATTCATTGCATTGAATGCTATTAACTAGCAAAAAAACCTAAGATGACTTATACACCTAGACGGAGGGAGTATTACATTTTTTTAATTTTAAGCATACATTCACTTCCCATTAGTTATAGATGTTTTTGGAGGAACTTTTATGCATTATCTATACCTATACCCCTATATAATGTGTGAATAACTTTGAAACATGGTCGTTGGATGAAGCTAATCCGACAGTGCAGAGATGGCAAATCCGAGCACTACTGGCCGTTGGATATCATCAACATTCCACCAGATTCTGCCTCATGTACAATCTAGAAGACTCAATGGTTGAACGTAAGCATAATGCACAAACCTCAAAACACAAGCATTTCTCCTTTGTTCTAGAGTCTTCTGTATCATAATTGCCCAATCTTTTTTTCTTCTAAATGAATTGCCATTATTTGTTTTTTTATTTTATGCTTTACAATGCACAATCCCATGAATCTTATCCTTTTTATAAAACTAACTGATTTTGAATGAGATGAACTATAAGAACTAAACAAACATCTACATCATGCATATATGACTCAAAGCTTTACATGCTATAGTGTGTATTTATTCATAATTTGGTTTCCAAATCTCATGCGTTCAGTGCATGTGAACCTTACTAGTTTTGAGTAGAGTAGAAAATTTCACGCGGCCGCGGGTATATCAAAATGCAGGGCCCATGCATCATTACCTTTTGGTCGAACCTACGTCCACAATTTTTTGTACGTATATCTCCACTGGTCCCCGAACCCAAAATGTTGCCTCGTTCCGTTAAAACCAGGCAGCCCGCACATATTAAGGCGTCGACTCGAACTCAATCCCTCTCCCGTTTACAACGACATGGCCCCGCACATAGGAGTACTCCTACAAACCCTACCGCCGAACGCATGATCGTTTTTCTTCAAGAGGACGAGGGAGAAGCGGATTTGTAGTGGAGGCGCTTAAAAAATGGATTTGTAGTGGCGGCCCCTACCCTAGGGTGCCCTAGGTAGCTGCCGCACGCATCATTGGTTTCTCCTTTCTTTATGCTCTTGTGCCCTAGAGTGAAATGATGGTTGCTTCATCTGTCCAGCATAATGCGGGAAAGGTGGGGCTTTGTGATTTGACCGCTCATCGCTCATTTACTACTACTGCAGCGCTACGACCGGGGTGCCCTCAAGTCCAACCGCTGCTCCGAACTGTAATTTGGTGCATCGCACGTGGAACAAGACGGTGGATGAGCCACATGTCGGCCAAAGGGGTCCTGTTAAGTGTGTCACCATTTCGTGTGCGGACTGACCCTGCTTGAGTTGCTACGCCAACATGATAGGAGCATCCTACCACTTGGTTTTGCTCCTTGGTGAATCCCAACTATATTGATCTAAAAAGATACGTACTGTACTACCCTCTCCCTCACAGTTTATGGGGGGCGCACGTAGTTCTCGGTCAATCATTTGACTAACTAAATATGAGTTACTATGTCCCAAAAAGTATATCATGGGATTCTTAAGAGGATGTAGTTTCTAAACATATATTGTTCATCACATATATAGCCAGTTAAATTCTCAATCTAGAACGACGTGCATGCCATGTAAACTGATACGGAGGAAGTAGTAAAAATGAGGTGATTTTACCGAGCGATGGGCGGGGGAGCATGGCCAGTCATGTGGTCCCACGTGTCATGATGTACCAAGGCGATGCGCGTGTCCCTCTTGAGGCAGAACAATGGCAAAAGCAATAGTACGTGGTTTTCTTGAAGGAGATGATGGCGAAGTGAAGTGTGAAATAATGGTTGCTTCATCCGTCTGGGAAGGTGCGGCATTGTGATTTGACGTCTCATTGCTCATTACTACTACTAGGGCGGTACGATTGGGGTGCGTCCCCCCTGCTGTTTTGCACTGTTATTTGGTGCATGACACGTCAACCCAGTTGCTATATCTCCCACATGTCGGCAAGAGGAAGTATAGAATTCATGAAAGTGAGCATCGACGGAGGAGTACAAGACACGGCTTGGTTTTTGCTGCTTCACGCGATTCATCGATACAAACCCAGACTAAAAAAATGCGAGGGCGGGTCTTTTCCCGCGCAGCAGGCAGGGGAGTTTGGCATAGTCTGTTCGAGGCAACGAGGCAGGAAGGGAAACAAGAAAATAAAGGTTGAGCGACTTAGTTTTGGGAAAATATGATTTTACGGAGTACGTACCCACTATAGAGGTAGTATACTACTTACTACTCCCTCCTTTCCGGTTTATAGGGCTCGTCTAAAAAATTTCGTTTTTCCGTTTTATAAGTCTCAATTCTACTACTAGTAGTAATACCATCACATGTTGGATTTCGAGGTGCGTTAAATCACCCGATGCAAGCATTGTCAAGAGAGAACTCACCAATGCATGTAGAAGTTCATGGAAATTTAGTGTTCATGGATGTATTGGTTCTAATTAATGCCTCGATAAACGTAACTTCTTGAGAAAAACGAGTGTACATTACTTGTGCAAACTACGAAATTAATTCCACCACTCACTGTCTACCTTGGTTGGAGAGATTTTGAAATTGAGCCATAAACTGGAAAGGAGGGAATAGTAACATAGCCTAGGGTAGCTTGCTGCACCACAGACTCCAAGGAAATTGCTGTAGTACTACTACTCCTATATACGATATGATAATCTCTCTAACCAAGGTAGGGACGAGGAGTAAATGGTGGGAGTAGTAAAATTTTCTCCTTGTCCTGCGAGCCACAGCGGACGTGAGCGAGGGAGCAGGCGTAAGGCGTATTACTACTACCTCCGTCTTGGTTTGTAGGTCACCTTTGTAGTTCGTGCCAAATTTTGGCCAAATATTTAGCTAACAAAATGTTAATGCATGTCAACAAAAATTATATCGTTGGATTCGTATTTCAACGTAGTTTTCAATGATATATATTTTGGTAACATGCACGAACATTTTGTTAGTTCAATCTATAGTCAAAAGTTGACACAATATACAGTGGGGGCCAATAAACCAAGACGTAGGTAGTAGTAAGCAAGCTTCACCACGTCCTGTGAGCCACCGCGCCTGTGGGCGGGGGAGACGGCATAGTAAGCAAGCTTCTCCTTGTTCTGCGAGTTGACGGGACACATCAAAATTAATGCGTATAGAGCATCTCGAGTGTATAGAGCCTTGCCACCAGGTATGCCTTGAGCATCTCGAGTAGCTCGCCTCTCCGTGGCAAGGGTAGCATCCAACACTAGGGCTTAGGAACCCGGAGAAGGCATCACTTCCGGGTAGTCAGCTCGGCTCGAGCTGATAGGCTTCTTAGACCAATGCATGAATTCTGGAGCGGTTGAGGCAACTGCATTCACTTCACGGTGCTGCTGACGTCGGTTGTGTCTGTCGTTGGCCACACTGGTGAAAACAACATAAGCTCCATGTTCTTCAGGGAAATCTTCTTGAATTGTGCCGACTGCTGGACGGGCGGCCGGCTGCTGAGGAGGTGGAGCCGGCGGGCCAGCAAGTGGAGGAGGTAGTCCTTCTCCCTTGGTGATGCGGACAAGCCAGTGGCACTTCCGAGTTGTATGGTTGGACGGCTTCGCGCCGCTGTGGAACTTGCAGGGGGCATCGAGGGTCTGCTCAAAGGAAAAAGCGGGCAACCAAGCTGGCTTGCCGCCCTTTTGGCGCTTGGGGAGTGGTTTTCCTTCAGGCTGTTGGGCCTCAACTGTCGCCACCTGCCGGCTGGTGGAAGCCGGCTGGGGGGCTTTCCGCTTGTTGTCATTCTGCTACTAGCGCCGGCTGTTGTCTCCAGCCGGCGTTCGAGGAGCCGGAGGGAGCACCTTTCCAGAAGCATCAACTCGGAGCTTCGACTTAATGAAGGAGTCAGCAATGGCGTACTTGTCTGCTATGATCAGTAGCTCGTCGAGTGTAGTCGGCTCGTCGCAGAGGAGACGGTGCTTGAGTAAGGTTCCCTCTCGGCACCCGGTAGTGAAGTACTCGATTGCTTGGACCTCATGCACCCCTTCGCAGGAGTTGTGCAGTTCAGCCCACCGCGTCAGGTAGTCGCGGGTGGACTCGTCAGGGCCTTGAACGCACAGCGAGAGCTGGCAGGGCTTGGGAGGCCGTTTGTAGGTGCTGGTGAAGTTGCGGACGAAGACTTCAGTGAATCCTACCCAACTGTTGATGCTGCGGGGGTTCAGGCTGTTTAGCCATGTCCGGGCCGTTCCTCGGAGCATGAGCGGAACGTACTTCACGGCAACATGCTTGTTGCCATTTGCTATGCTGACGGCAGTGGAGTAGTCAACCAACCAAACCTCTGGCTTCATAGAGCCGTTGTACTTGGGCGTGTCTCGTGGGAGCGAGAACCCTTTGGGGAAGGGCTCGTCGTGGATTCTGGGACCAAAACAAGGCGGGCCCATCGCGTCTTCTTCTTCTAATGCCAGGGGTCGAGCAAGGTGGTCGATCCGGTGGCACACGTCGTTCTCTCCAACTCCTTCTCAGCGGCCCAGCCGGTCACCGAGTGTCGGGTGCTCGACAGGCGGCGGGGAGGCGTGCCTCTCCCTTCGAGGAGGAGGAGGAGGCGGGTAGTCGTCTGGTCATTCCACTGCTCGTGGGCGGCCGTCTTGGTCGCGCTGGATGGTGAGGCGTGGGCGGCTGCGGCTGGCGGCCAGCTCTCTGTCTTCTTTGTCGCGAACGCCGCCTGTCGGTGTCCAGGATGTCGCGCCTTGCTCTCGTCGAGGGGGTGGGTTCTCAACCCGCTGGCCGGGTTCTTCTATGCGGCAGGCGGCTGCTTGCTGTGCGGCAGCCGCGTCGAGGAGCTGCTGGACGCGCTCCCCCATGCAGCGTCACTCGTTGCCCTCGAGGCGATCCATCTGTTCTGCTGCCACCAGGGCAGCTCGTATATTCTCCATGGGCGTGGCATAGACAGGGCGGTCTGTCCCGAACATGCTGGCAACGGCAGCGCTGCGCACTCGGACCATGCCAATGCGGCTGGGCCCGCCAGCAGCCGGCGTGCCGCCAACGGCGCGGTCGATCTCGTGCCGGGAGGCCTTTGAGAAGCGTCTCATGGTGGCCAACTTCTTGGCGCTTTTGACAAGAGAGACGCGGAAGGCTTATAGCGTCTCGGCATTGGCGTCTTCTGCGATGGGCGCAGACAGGTCTCGGAGTGCCTCCTGCAGCGGGTCTTGGGCAGCCCCACCAGAGGCTTCGACGTGGCTGATGATGAGCACCTCCGTGACGGTGCTGCCACCGCTGTCGGCGCGAGGGAGAGGGTCGTCAATGACCCGCATGTTGGTGGGGAAGGCGTCAAGGGACGCGGTGTCAGAGTCGACAAGCATCGTGTCGGTGGAGCCGATTGACTCCAGGTCGGAGGCTGGCTCGTTGGCGATGTCGAGCCTGCCAAGGTGGTCAAGGAGGCAGCTCTCGGAGCTGGCTGCTCCCGCGTCGGGTGCGGGATCGTCGGAAAGGCAGATCTCGCCGATGAGGTCAGCGAGGCAGTTCGCCAAGTAGGCAACCTCCGCGCCCTGCAGCCCGTCGGCGCTAGCGCCGTCAGGCGTGCCGGGCTGGCTACGCTCGCTAGGGAGGAACAAGGTTCCTGTCCAGAATAAATCTCCGGACGACGGTGCACCGAGCCCCACGGATGGCTTATCATGGAGGGGGCTAATAATACGTCGCCGGTGCCAGGAAATAGGATAAGGCGGAAACATGCCCGCCGGCAAATCTTACCCAGGATAGGGGCTCTCCTAGGAGATAAAACCCCTACTCTTGCTCGGCGGGGTCTTCGCATGATAACTTAAGCAACAATGGTGGCTACAAGCTTGCTCCTTGAGCTGTTTCTCTAGACGGGGAAGAAGAACAAGGCTAGCCCTAACTTCCTCTTTCTATGTGTCTGTGTGGGTGGACTAAGGTCTGAACCCTTTGCATGGGTGCCCTGGGGGGTTTATATAGGACTACCCCCTAGGGGTACAAAGGTAATCTGGCCGGGTGTAGGACCCGGCTGTCAGTGTCTGCGGTCGGCGACCTCTTCGCGTGCCGCTGGGGCCCGCCGCCTGGTGGGTCCAGCTGGCTGTCTCATACTTGGCCGACAGGCCGCGCCCGCAGTTGGCGGGTCCTGCCGGCTGCTTAGCACTGTGGCAATGCCACTGATGATGCATGCTTTGTCGGGGAAGGCGTGGCTACAGTACCGCCGCCCGGCGGGCGATCACTATAGCCACTCCCCATCTCTTCTGATTAGGTGCACAGACTTTGAGGGAGGGGGAGGTCCGCCTGCTGGGAGTCGGCCTCCCCCTGTGCCGACTGATGGGAGCTCGCCGCCTTCTAGATTCTCACGGAGAGGTAGGGCCCGCCTTCTCTGCCATGGGTCAGGTTATGGGCTGCATGGCAACAGTGTCGCACCGGGCGGGGGATGTCTGCCATGTACGCCACACTGTGGCACCGCTCTGCCCTAGATTCGGGGGTGGCAGGATGTACTGTAGCCAGGCCCCGTCTCGTCGCCATAATGTGGTGCAAACTTCACGGGGGCGGAAGGGCCGCCTGCTATGAGCCGGCTTCTCTGGAGGCCGCCTGCTAGGAGTCGGCCCGCTCGGCGATCGTCTGTTGTGCTTTGCCGCCTTCTGGCAGCCGGCCTTATGGACCAGCCGGCCCCAACAAGGCGACCTTCGGTCTTTGATTCTTGAGGGGCGCAGCCGGCCCCGATGTCTTGAAATACCATGGGAGGCTGATGAGGCTCCCCGTGGCCATTTACTTCGAGACACGGTATTGCTTGACCCCACCCCCCTCGTGTCGGCACGAAGGGAATCCTAAGCTATGAATGCATGCCCCCACAACCTAGGTTCATTCACATAGGAAAGTGTGAAGTAGCTAGCAGCCCCCTCCCTCGTATCGGCACGAAGGGAATCCAAAGCTATGAATGCATGCCCCCCAACTGAGGTTCACCCTAGCAAAGTGCGAAGTAGCTAGCAGCCCCCCACCCTCGTGTCGGCACGAAGGGAATCCTAAGGCCCCCAACCGAGGTTCACCTAGCAAAGTGCGAAGTAGCTAGCAGCCCCCCTCCCTCGTGTCGGCACGAAGGGATTCCTAAGCTATGAATGCATGCCCCCTCCCCAACCGAGGTTCACCTAGCAAAGTGCGAAGTAGCTAGCAGCTCCCGTCCCTCTTATCTGCACGAATGGAATCCTAAGCTATGTGTTCGAAGGGGGAGAGGGATTTGGTGGAAGAGTTCATTGTATTGCTTGAGCCTCGTGGGCATATAAATAGGAGTACAAAGACCAACTTGGAGTACAAGACAAGGCATGACCAAATCCTAGTCTATCCTATACTTCCTAACAATCCTTATACTCAACACTATGAGTGCATGCCCTCCCCCCCCCAGCCGAGGTTCACCCAAGCAAAGTGCTAAGTAGCTAGCAGCCACCCCTCCCTCGTGTCGGCACAAACGAAATCCTAAGCTATGATGCATGCCCCTCCCCCCAACCGAGGTTCACCTAGCAAACTGCGAAGGAGCTAGCAGCCCCCCTCGTGTTGGCACGAAGGGAATCCTAAGCTATGAATGCATGCGCCCCTCCACCCAACCGAGGTTCACCTACCAAAGTGCGAAGTAGCTAGCAGCCCCCACCCACCTTCGTGTCACCACGAAGGGAATCCTAAGCTATGAATGCATGCCCCCCCAACCGAGGTTCACCTAGCAAAGAGTGAAGTAGCAACACCCCCCCACACACACACTTTCAGTCGGCGGGCCAGAGAGGCATATCTCTCACCAAGATGGATCGTAAAACGGACCAAGAATAATCCACCTTGGTCGTACAACCTCTCTCTTGTGGTTGGTTAAAGTGATGGCCGTCCATGCGACCCCGAAGATGGGCTAGCTCGGTATAATCACGCAAATAGCTAGTCCAGAAGACAACCACTACATGCGTGTGGCCCAAACATATGTACCGGAGAGGTGTGTTTTTGGGTAACAATGGAACAACTTTGATGTGGCACCGTGATTTCAGACTAGAAATCTACACACTGAGTGAGGGTTAGGTTGACTATGCATATGTATGTTACACCACACTTCCAGCCAACGACGGGGATTCATGCATGCATGCGTGCATAGTATATGCGCTCAAACTTAATTAGGTCTGAATCTCACCATGACCTATACTACGATAACATGAACCAAATGAAGTATCCACCATGGTAACCTATCTTGTTGTTGGTTAAGGTGATCATGGATGTCCACGCGAGCCCATGAATATATAGGCTTGTCGCCGATAACCACGCGAGGGAGTGTATCATTCGAAGGCAACCACTACATGCATATGCATGGAGGTGATGCATGCATGCATGTTTGAATACACAACATTGATGTGGCGCGTGTGTCAAAAATCGTACACTAGCTCCCCACACAGAGCGAGATCAGTTCATGATGTGTCGCTGTACTAGCCACTTCGACTCGATGGGAGGGATTCATGCGTACACATGCATGTGTGTGTGCTCAAACTGTATCATGCATGTCATCCGAGAGCAAAAATAATAATCCCCTCCTAAGTCAAATTAACCTCTCTTGTTGTCGGGCAAAAAGTAGTGATGGACCAAGCGGGCCCACAGATGGAAAGCATCGATATTGCTGATAACCGCTTAAGTGGGTGCGAGAGGACAACCACCACCGCTTTGCATGTGGACCAAACATATATATGCTGAATACCCAAAATGCACAACTTTGATGTGCCACATGCCTCAAAAACCGTAAACTATGCACCGAGATGGAGTGAGGTTCATATCAAGCATACTACATATGATGGTCCCCTTCCTCCCTCTTCACCGCAAACTATATACTCCTGCTGTAATATATGTACAACCCAAAAGAATCCTCATCGATGGTGAAATTAATTAACCTCTCCCGATGTAGGTCAAAGTGATGCATGCATGCATCGACAATGGCCTCGTGGGCCCACAGATGGAAGCGTCACACATGAGTGTCCTAGCTAGGATATGCATGTGGCCCAAAAAGGTGTTGTGTGATGTTTGAATAACCAATTTCACAATTTTGATGTGGCACGTTCCTCGGTAACCAAAAAGTCCCGACACTGAGTGGGGTGTACTTGTTCACGGACGCGTACATATAGTATAGATGCTAGTCCCTTCCCACCTCTTAGACGCGTACTATATACCACCATAACACAAACAAAAAAGATTCTACCTTGCTGGTCAAATTAACCTCACTGCCGGCTGTTCGTCAAAGGGATGGACGACAACCTCGCGGGCCCACAGAAAGCGTCACACGCGAGTATCGAGTGTCGTGTAGGACAACCATCGACTGCATGTGGCCAAAACATTTATGTATGAGAGGGTTGTGTAATTATTTAAATAACGATTTCACGACTCTGACGTGGGACCGGCCTGCCTAACAAAACAGCCAACCCACACGGTGGCTCACAACTCATAGTGTACTATGAGCCACCCGCCACCCCCAGACGCACACACCCACACACACACCGCGAATCCACCGCAACTACGATGCATGCTAAATTAATTATCCCGCGGTTAACATACATGTTACCAAAGGAGGGACGTTTTAATCTCAAAAAAATCACAAAGATCATTAAGACGTTTTAGTAAATTGATTGATTGATTTTCTACGTGTATAATGTGCAGAAATCAAATTTCAGCTACATGCACACGTGACAGTTTACTTAAATGGATTGCAAAAACACATGTGTCTCACTGGGTGCATGTTTACTCCCCGTGCAACAAATTTCAAACATTGAGAATCTTGCTTTTTAAATTCTAGTACACCCAAAAGTTATTTGAAGTTCATGAAACTTATCGTGTTGTCATATGGACACCAAGACAAAGTGGCATTGTACTTTTTTTGTCAAATTTGAGACCAGTTTTGATGTGAT
Source organism: Triticum aestivum (assembly GCF_018294505.1). Taxonomy (NCBI): domain Eukaryota; kingdom Viridiplantae; phylum Streptophyta; class Magnoliopsida; order Poales; family Poaceae; genus Triticum; species Triticum aestivum. The sequence goes on from NC_057799.1 coordinate 229,646,378, forward strand.
CTTTATCTAATTACAGACGGGAGATTATTAATAATTGGGAACCAATATCCCAAACGGATTATTTATATGAACTGTGAGTGTTAGACCAAGAATGGATACGTGCCATGCTTCGGCTAAGCAATAAAGCGGCAGCATTAATCATCCAAATAGAAAAACAATATACGTGCCGCCGCGCGACATGTATGGCGTGCGAGAAGGCGTGAGTTGACGGGACGCATGCGAGTAGTCCGCCGCGTAGGCAGACAGGGAGGCGTGCGTCCAGGTGTGTGAATTGACGGAGGTGTGCTCGCCGCGCAGTTTCATCGGGAGGCGTGCGAGTAGCTGTGTCAAACTTTGGTAGGCATGCCAGTAGTCCGGTGCGCAGGCTCACCGGGAGGCACGCCATCGGTTTGACCGCGGCCCGCCTCTCTCCCACAACTCCCACTACTACATAGTAATGGTGCGCCTGAGCGGCCGCACCCCCCATCCTCGCTACGCACACACAATCCACTCTCTCTGCTTGCATCCTCGACGCCGCTCTCAGTCCTCAAAGCCGTCAGTGTATGAGGATGCCGCCAAAGCGCCCCATCGGAGGGAGTGGTGACGCCGGGGCTGCTAAAGCACCGGACCACAACGTGGATATGGAGAGAGAGGTTGCCGTCACCGCCGGCGAGTTATCACTGCACAGCCGGAGGCGGAGTTCCACACCGACTGCGACGACCACTCCGGCAACGGCTCCGACGACCTCCCCGACGACGACTGCGACGACGACGGACAGCTGGTTAGTCATCTATACCCATTTATGTGTCAAATAGATCATAGGGTTTGTCTGGGTACTCCTGCCTCCCCATTTTTGGAATAGAAATCATGTGGTTATGTTCTCCCAATCCATGAAATCTGAGTAAGTTTCATTAGATCCGTGTAGTGTATTGATTGTTTGAATGGTACCGGTGATAAGTGATTAGTTGTTTCATCTGTGCAAATGATTTCTGCTAGTAATCCGGCTAGGGTTAGTGTTCGAGCTAATAATTCCTAGCCAGGACTTGACAATTGATTTTGAATGACCTACATATGTTTGTGGCATTATTTTCTTCAAGATTGGTTTGTACATAGACGACTGTGCTTAAAAATCTAACCATAATCTTTGGATATGTATGAATAATAGCCATAAATTCCTAATCCTTCCTAATCCTACTTCATGGCATGTAATCAGTGATTTGATGCCAATTTTGTTTTACTATTTGTATAGGTGCTGTCTGACAATGTGGAAACCGAGGATGAACATGCCCAGAGGAGGTACAAGAGGCGAATCCCGAGGGAGCTTTATGCGGGAATGCATAACAGGCGCATTAGGACATGGAATGATGGCTATGGATGCCCATTTTGCAACCACAAGCTTCATGACGCGTATCTAAGTGTTCTGGCGCATGCAATAGGATGGGACGTTGGCTCCTTCAAGCAGAAGTATTCTCGCAGGGTGGCGCACGGCGCGTACGCCGAGTACCTGGAGACGCTTCAGGATCATGTCGGCCGCATGTGAGATGATATGTGGGATGGATCGAACTATGTTTGCTTGAGTAAGCATAATGATGGTTGAACTATGCTTAAGTACGTGTACGCTTATTATCTATGTCTGAGTATGTTAAATATTTGGTCAAAATTTGGTAAAAATTTCAAAGGAGGACCAATAAACTAGGAAACGGAGGTAGTACGTCAGTCACACACGGTTCCCAAAATTGGAACCATGTGCAATGGATTTCATTTTGCCAATTGCGTCAATCACACATGGTTCGCTCTAGCAAACTGTCACCCCCAAAATTCTTTGTGGGACAGAAAACCCTCACCACGCAATTCAAAAAAGAAAAAAGAAAACCCTCACCATCCCCACGTCAGAAAAACGCTCACCCCGCCCGCCACCCCCTCCATTACGGTCCCCATTCACACCTGCACTAGCTCCTCAGCGTCTATGCCATGGCACCGCCTATCGCGGCGGTAAACACTTAGCTCGACGCCTGCCGCCGGAGCCAGGCTGCCGGCAAAGCCCATTGCATTTCACCACTTCCCCTTGCCACCACCTATCACCATCGACTTTCTCGATGCTGCTCGTGGTCGACCCAGCTCCGCTCGGTTGGGGAATCTGCCGTTGTCGGGGGAAATCGACACCTATGGAATCACTAGGATCCCTTCTACGGTTGGCGGGCGCGGGGTTGTGCACAGAGCGGGTCTGACAGGAAGCACACGGATCGTTTACCCTGATTCGGGCCACGAAGATGCGTAATACCCTAGCCCTGCTTTGGTGGATTTATTTGAGTGTTCTTATGTTCTTGAGCTAGCTACAGGGTGCAACTTCCCCCAAAAGATCCGAATCCTCCTCCTGGTCGCCTCGGGCCTCCTTTTATAGGCAAAAGGGGCTGCCACAATGGCACGCAGGAGGTGGAAAGGTGTACAGTCGATGAGTCTATCCTCTGGCACCGTCAGATAAACGCATTTAATGCGCTGCCGACGTGCCCCTCTTGCTTTATCGGGGATGGCAATGAAGCACGTCCCAGCTGTCGCCGCCTCGCCTGGCTTCGGCACGCGTCTGAGCTGACGAGGTGTCGTGGCGCCATGTTGGCTGGCTGCTGGGCTAGCGCGGTGGTGGAGCCTTCATGAAGACCTGCATGCCACCACGCAGGTGCTTGCTGCGTCGGTCGTGGAGGCCGCTCATCGCCACGCAGGTGCCTGCTCAGCTGGTAGAGCTGGCAGCTGCATGGGGACGGGGGTGGAGCCTTGGCAGACGCGGGCCTGGCCGCGGCCCCGTAAGTGTCCTTGGCAAGGGCCTTGCTGGGGCCCCGGCAAGTGTCTTGCCGCGGCACCGTGGTCCTCCCTGGCAAGGGTCTTGCTGGGGGCTCGTGGATCTCCTCGGCAGGGATCTCGCCGAGGGTCGTCGTCTTCTGGTCCTCATCTGATCTTGTGTGTTCATGATCTTGACGAAGATCTGCATGCCACCACAGGGGCGCCTCTCGATCCTTGGTTCCAATGTAGTTGGTTGGTGGTGTTGGAACCCGTGGGCTCAAGGGTGGCCTGCTCTGCTGGTGTTGGGCGAGTTGCCCCGGCAAGGGCCTTTCCAGGGGAGTCCACCTCGCCCTTTTGCTCTTTTATGCTTCTGGTTTTGGTGTTGCCTCGTTTGTCTTATGCTTCGGTTTCCCTCCGGCTTCCCTCCTTTGCCCTGTTAAGTGTGGCTGCGGGCGCAGCTGTGACTGCCCGTGCACAAGTAAAGTGGTCAAAAGGAGAGCCCCTACTTTTTACACCGACAGGAGCCCCTGGGCCTGGGCCACACATAAGCGCAGCGCGTTGTTGGGCTAGGCCCAGAACGGTGCGCGGGCAGGTGGGGCAGATTTTACCGCAGTAACTCTTTGTCCGCTGCGCTTCCGCACGACCCGCGTTGAACGCGCGACGTGGAGGGTCGTGCGTAACGTGGGGGCCATGCATCGGGCGGTCTCTGCACGCATGCATCACATCGCAGTTAATGGAAAAAGTGGCGGCCCGCACCTTCCCCGTAAAAAGGAATAACCGCGGGCGCGCTGCTCATTCACCCCCCCCCCCCGCATCTTCCCCAATCTCAAAACCAACGTCTCTTTCTTCCTTCCTCTCAAGCTCTTGCCTTCGCTCGCCGCCGCCGCGTGTCGGTCGTCCTTCCCCCTTTGCCTCTCGCAGCCGCCATGGCACCCAAAACCAGCAAGGGAAAGGGAGTGGCCAAGGACGCCGGGGCGAAGGAGCCGTCGGAGAGTGAGTTGGCGGTTCGGTGGACGCAGTCCGCCTACTTCCCATGGCGGTCGATGCGATCCACCTCCGGGACTACTTCAAGCACCTGTGGGGGTGCAAGACAGGGGGGAGACGACGGGGCACCCAGCCACGCGCGTTATCCTAGCCGCTTTCGCCGAAGCCGGCCCGAATCGGTACCCATTCTTCGTCGACTACTTCTCCTATGGCCTCTGCCCTCCTTCTCTGATTTCTTCAATGACATCTTGCATACCAACGGCTTTCATATTCTAGATTTCACTCCAAATGCCATGGCGTGCATGGCTCTCTTTGCGCACCTCTGCGAGGGCTTCGTCGGGGTGCATCCCAACACGGCGCTCTTCCGCCACTACTTCTTCCCTCGGATCCAAAAGGGGGGGTGCCATTTCCGGTTGTGTTGCCTGGATCCCAAGGTCCAAGGGGACATACCCGGAGGGCACTCAGAAGGAGAAGTGGGAGGAGTGGCGGGGACGGTGGTGCTGGATTGAGGTGGAGGCCACAAGAATTCTGCCGGGTTCGCCAGGCGCCGCCGGTCCGCAGAAATGATTGGAGCAATGCCGATGCCGACGACGCGAAGCTCACGGTCAGCACCACCAGAATCCTTCGCCTCACCGAGGCCGGGCTCACCCTCGAGATGATCGGGGCGGATTTCATCCGTCGATAAATAGCCCCGCTGCACAATAAGGGGAGGCCGGCCTGGCTTTTCACGAATGTGGCCGACATCATGAGGCTTCGCCTCGGCCTCGACCACAACCTCACGGTGATGGGGCACGCCCACTTCTGTCAGCGGCTCTTCCAGCACGACGTGAACTGCGACGGCAAGGTCGAGCGGTCCGGCAAGGCCACGAAGGCCGTCATGAAGGCCGGCAAGGTCGCCAAGGGGCCCTTGTTTGGTTTGCCGGTGGGGGTGGTCCCGCTGAGCAACAACTCGCGCCGAAACGACATCATCGCCATGATGCCGGTGTTCAACGCGCGCGGCCTCGTTTGCAAATTGTGCCGAGCCACCGGAGGATCAAGTGCAGGAGTTGCTTGACACCTTGGAGGAGAAGTACGTTCGCGACGAGCCGCGGCTCGTCCAGGACACCACCCAGGCGGAGCTGGACTACATCGCCGCCAGGGCGGCAGAGGCGGTGCTCGCCAAGGAGGCCGGCAGCACCGACGACATGGAGGACAAGGCCGCGGCGGCTGAAGAGGAGAGGGAGCTCGCCCAGTGGGCGGAGTCCGCTGGGGAGGCCAGCAGCGCCGGCACCGTGGCCCCTCTCATCGAAGACGTGGTCGATGAGTTGTCATTGGAGGAGGCCGAGACTGTTGATCCCCTAGGGACGGGGAGAGGGCGTGTCCTGCGGCGGGCCAGCTTCGGCGAGCCGGTCTGGCCCGGCAGGGCTGTGCAACCGCAGCAGACCCAGGAGGGGTCCGCGCGCCATACTAGGGCCGCGACGGCGATGAAGTTGGTGAGGGCCGCGGTGGCGAAGAAGAAAGCAACTGCCTCTTCTTCGTCCAAGCGTGGCCAGACTCCACCTTCTTCCCCTCCTCCGGCAGACGTCGATGCGGAGGTCGTCTTCGACTTCGGGTCCCTCAGCCCAAGGAGGAAAAGGAAGGCAGCAGAAGAGGAAGTGGAGGACGAGTATGTATCTTGTTCCTTTTTTGTCATCTCCGCCTCCTCAGATTGTGCCGCTTATCTTGATTTGTTTCCATCTTTACAGGGATACGGAGACACTGTCCTAGAGGGTGAAGAGGGCCAGGGCTTCGGCGAGCAGCCAGCCCCCGGCAGGCACTTTCGGTACACCGCTGGTGGTGTTGAGTAGCCCGGACAGCAGCCCCCGGCACAGCCCCGAGCGTAAGCTCATCACTTACCCCTCGTCAACGTGTGTTGGGGATACGATCCCTTGGCGCTGACCTTGTCGTGGTTGCAGGAGGAGGACAGCAGCAGGAGGAGCCACTGAGGGATACCCCCAGCACGCCGCCCCCATCGACCACGCCGCCTCGAGGGGCGTCCCCGGCAAGGGCGCCAAGCACCGAGCCCATGCACACGGAGGAGGAGGCAAACTCGGGCGCGGGTGGATTCGCCTCGGCACCATATGTTGGTGGGGAGGGGGCCTCCGCTTCCCAGCCTGGCACGGGTAAGTCACTCGCCTTCCGTCCCTGTTCTTTTTCTCTTCTTTCTGAATCTTGGTCTTGGCTTCGCCTCATCTCTTTCTCGGTATCCAAATCCTCCCTCGACAGACCGGGAGGACATAAACATCGTCATCTAGGATGTCGCCAAGGACGCCGCGACGGAGGCCGAGAAGATCGCCGCCAAGGATGTCGCTGAGGACCCCGCCAAGGTGCCTGCCGGGGAACATGGCAGGGCTGTTGCCGGGGACGCCGATAAGGGGCCTGCCGGGGAGGCCAGCAAGGCCACTGCCGAGGAGGAGGTGGTTGACGACCAACCTTCCTCATCTGCTACCTCTGGCTCGGGCAGGTACCTGAGGGTGAGCGACGACTTGTTCGTCCACCTCCCAGGGACGGCGAGCAGCGGGGCGCCCATCGAGGGTGAGGTGTTTGATGATGAGGTGCTCGCCGCCGCAAGGCTTGAGGTTGTTGACGAGCCGAGCACCGGTGGCGGCAGTTCCCAGGAAGAGCGGCTCCTCCGGGCCATGAGTGCCAACTTGCAGAAGCTCTAGGCGCTTCACCGTGCCCGCCTAGACAAGGCCATGTGCAGGATGGCGATGGCGGACAAGGCGGAGACGGACCTCGAGGAGCGCGTTGCTGAGGCGCAAGCCTGGTTCCGCCAGGCCCACGAGGAGCTGAAGACCGCTCAGGACGAGCTGGCCAAGCGCAAGGTGGAGCTCGTCATGAAGCAGGCCGGCATCGAGAAGGCCCAGGAGGCGGCGAGGAACGAGTCCGCCACGGATGAAGCCGCTCGGTCCCAGCACCAGGCCGCATTGAACTCCCAGGAGGAGGACCTTGCCGCGCATGAGGAGAAGCTCGCCACAACGCTCCGCAGCAAGGACGAGGAGGTGGAGAAACTCATTGTGTAGCGGACCCAGGAGCTGGAGCAGAGGCACAAGGAGGCACTCGATGCCCAGGCTCTGGTTCACGGCGGCAAGGTGAAGGAGCTGGAGGTGGAGTGGGACGAGCTGAAGGACCAGGTCCTGAAGTTGTCCAAGGAGAAGGACACGCTCAATGGTGCCCTGGTGGAGGCGCAGGGCGCAGTCCTCGGCAAGGCTGAGCATCTCTCCAAGGCCAACGACTCCATCAGAGACCTGAAGCTGAAGCTGGAGGGCCTTGAGGATATGCTCTTGGAGGCCAATGCTCGGGAGGAGACCCTGGCCAAGGATCTGGAGGCCGAGAAGCAGCGGCGGAAGAACGAAGCCGCCAACCATAAGGATTTTGTGGAGGGCGAGAACCGCTGGATCGGCCGCCTCGAAGACGTCGCCGACAGGATCACCACGCAGCTGGCTACCATGGGGATGCCAAACATCAGGTACACCCCGGAGCGCAACGTGAGCCCCAACGCCAAGCTGACCCTATTCTTCGAGGGTGTCTTCGGGGCCCTGGAGCAGTTCCACTCCAATCGGGCGGCCTCTCTGGCCGATGAGGCCCGGAGGCTCTGCCGGGGTGCCATGACCAAGGTCCTCACCAGGGTGGCGCACTGGAATCCCAACCTCGACTTCGAAGCCGCGCTGGATAGCTTGTCGGAGGATGCGGACCTCGCGGTGCTCAAGGAGCGTATCAAGCCCATCATCAGCCGCATCGATGGAATCCTGAGGGTAGAGGGCCAGCGCCCGGATTTGGCACCCCGTCTCTCACCGCCGCTGCAGGTTCATGACCAAGCAATAATTGATGTAATATAACTCTGCAGCACTTTTAATATTATGCATGCTATCTTCCCGTTAGATCTCCCCTTCTATGTTCACCCTACGTTAATCTGTTAGGCTTGCCAGCGCGTAAACCCAGGCCGTGACACCTTGGGGATGGATCCCCAATGGCTTGCCGGGTGTGCTTGCTGCCAGGAGAACCACCTTACCACTCTCAACGTGGCCGCTCGAACTGTCGAGCTTGACTCGAGTCAGAATCGAGAGCGTTGCCAATTGCGGAAGGCTACCCTGCCACCCTCGACGCGGCCGCTTGAGCTGTTGAGCGGACTCGAAACAGAGCAAGGGCGTTGCCAGTAGTGGAAGGGCCCCTTTGCGTGTAGGTTTTCCATACTAGGGCAGGACCTTCGAGGACAATAACCTTATATATATAAAAAATTGCTTAAAGTTCCCCATGACTTAGCTTTTCTGTTGTTGCGCGGGCGTGCACCGCACCCTGCAGGCGACGCCGCCCGTTTGGTCGTCTTCTTCCTTGGAGTGATGATCACCATGAAGCCGCTGCTCCAACCAGACCAGATTTCCAAACCTGCACACCCTATGATGCGGAGCATCCTACGATCATCCCCATGTACACTCGAGCCTACGCCATTGGACCTAAGGTGAACTCGCTCCTTTCCGAATCTTCCCTTTCCATTCATGTGAGACATGGTTGCTACCTAATGCAAGGACACTACATATACCTAGGTACCAAGGAGACCCTCTCGGAGATGCTCGGAACGATGGACAAGTCCCCAAGTACAAGGATGAAGGACCACGACGAGAGGAACCGGAGAAAGGCTACAGGACCCGGACATCCGGCCAGGCCCCGTACATCCGGCCCCTCCCGCAAGCCCGGACATCCGGCACCAGCCCGGAAATCCGGCGCCCATCACAGAAGGCACCCGAAGCTGAACCACATCAGCCCGGACATCCGGCCAGAGTCCCGGACATCCGGCTCTTCCCGAGCCGCCGGACATCCGGCGCCCCAGCCCGGACATCCGACCCGCCTATCTAGAGACTACAGAAGTTTGCAACGCCAGCCCGGACATCCGGCCCCCAGCCCAGACGTCCGGCCCCTCCTGAAGCCCCGGACATCCGGCCCGTCGCCCGGACATCCGGCCCGTCGCCCGGACATCCGGCCCGTCGCCAGGACATCCGGCCCGTCGCCCGGACATCCGGCTCCGTCTATCTGCGCACAGTAAAGGGCCGAGGCCCGTGTACCCCTTCGACCCCCTAGACTATATATACTCCTTCTCCTCCATCTTTCTAGGGTTGGCAAAGGATTAGCTCATTTAGAGATAGACCTTTGCTCATCCATATCGGATCGACTCCACGAGAGAGACCGCGGCCTCTACGGAGATGATCCACCTTGGATTCAAGACCCCTCACGGGAAGATCCCCTCGTGGATTCAAGACCTCCTCATGGCGAAGAACCGGTTACCGTTTGTATCGTCCGTTGTTGACTTTGGATCTTGTATCTTACCTTTGTGTTCATCGATCTAGCGCATGTGTGATCTATTCTTGTTGGTTGAGTGAGTTCTCTCGTGTTTCCCCTCGGGTTTTCCCCCGTTTTCCCCTCGTGTTCTTCGTGTTCATCGCGGGATCCACTCCTTTCGTGAAAGATCGGCCATCTAGGGTTCCACCCTACATCATCTTGGATCAGAGCTTAGGTTTATCATGAATTTGGAGCCTCCCCGTTGTGTTTTCTAGCCTATTTTTGTTGATTTTGTCCCAAATTCGAAAATCCCCACCAAAAATAGCCCCCAAATTTTTTTGTGATTTGTTGGTTTGATGATGTGTGACACCCCAAAATTTTTGGCCTTGTTTTATTTATTTAAATGTTGCCAGGAAATAAATTTTTTCCATTGGACTAGTTTTACCTTTTGTGATTTTGGATTTATGCCTCTAGTGAAAAAGAAAATAAAACCTTCAAAGATATTATTGGACTTGAATACACTCTTTTATAAAACAATTCCTCATCAGTGCATTTAAATTTGCAAGATTTGTTTTCTCAGAACTTTATTCCTTCAAAATGATTTCTTTTGCATTTGGAGCCTGTTTTGCACTACAACCTTTTGACAGATGCATTTAAAATTTCCACCAAAATTTGGGGATGTCATGTGAGGTTTCCTCATCACTTTTATGCAAAAACATCTTTTGGTCATTGGAGATTTTGAGCTCCACATCAATTCTTCAAATCTGGTCCAGTAGGTATTTTACACTACAGCCTATTTAAATATTCTTCTAAAAATTCTTCCAAGTGTTTGGAGATGTCAGTGGATGCATGCAATTCATCTTCAAGCAAAAACCCAGTGATGTTCTTTGAAAAATTTGAGTGAATCATCTTCATTTCCATTCTGGTCCAGTTTGGTGATTTGAACTGCAACCCCATTTTATTTTGCTCTAATATATTTGAGCTTTTTCCTACCTATAGTCCTCCCTACCCTACTCTTAAGTCCAGGAGATTGGGCTCATTGGAGGTTTTGAAGTGCATTCTTTAAACCCTTTTTCTTTCTGTCCAAAACTGGAGTTTTGCAATTCTTGCACTATCAACTTTCTGTTTTTGCCAAACTAATCTTACCACCATCTCCTGCTTCTAAAGAGACCCTGATCTGGAGATTTTGGCCACTCCAAGAGTTGCCTAAGTGCTCTTGGCATTCTGTCGAACACCTGGTGTGCACAGTCTGTTTTGGCATGAGTTCTTTGTTTGCACTGTGATCTTGCTCCACTTACCCAGCAACCATGTCCACTGAGCGCTTTGCTACCCCTACTTCCATCCTGTGCAGTACCAGCTCCACCCTCGCGCTCTACACCGCACTGGCATTTCGTCGAGCAGGTGCTGTGCGTGCTCTGGGCGCGCCCAGAGCGCATGTTTTGCACGCGCGCGCAATACGCCGACACGCCGCATTGCCGCCCTCGTCGCGTCCCATCTCTGACCCCTGCTCGCCTGCCGAACCACGCCATGCACTCGCCCTCTCTCCAGTACACTCCAAGCTCTCCCTGGCACCCTGCAGCGCCGCCGCAGAGCCCCCTTGGCAGCACGCCGGCGTCGGCAGCGGATTCTTCCGCGAACGGCGCCGCCCAAACCGCCAGCGCACGCCAGCTGCCCCAGAGCACAGGCCGTGCTTATCCTCCCGCTCGTCGGCACGCTTTCGTCGTCGCCACGATGCCTTGCAACTACAGGAAAGGGTCCCCGAGCTCGTTCAAAGCTTCAGGCGACTTCAGAACCTCCCCGTGAAGCTTCCCACGCAGTAGATCGACCCGTAGTGGCCATCCTCCTCAACTCCGGCCAGCTCGGCCGCCGCCAAGCTCCGGTGCGATTCATCGCAACCAGCCGCTCTTTCGCCCAACCAACGCCACCAGTAGTTTCCTCTAGTCCATGCGGAGCTGCCCAGCTACCCAAGCTCGATCGGAGACCACCGGAGCTCAAAGAGCACTTGGCCACCGTAGCTTTTCTCCGCCGCGGAGCTCGCCGCCGGCGATTCCTTCCACCTCCGACGGCCCAGCGACCACCCAGAGGACCGCCTCGGTCTGGCCGTTCCATCCCCACCGTTGGATGCCCGTGAGACGCTGCCGTTCGTCGACGGCGATTGCCGGAGCCCCGCTCCCGTCGGGCAGAAGAGAGGAGAAGGAGGGAAGAACGGTCAAACCTGACAAGTGGGCCCTCTGGACCCACTGTTAGTGACCCGCGCGGCCATTCTCTCTCTGTTTAAGTGAAGGCGCAAACCCCCGAGTGCGTCTCCTCGACTGCGAAAGCGTATTTTCTCCTGAATCGTTTTCTTTTCTGGTTTTATTTAAAAACAGAGTTTGACCAAACTTTGACTGGCTATAACTTTTAAAATAAAACTCCAAATGAGTTGATTCTTTTTCCTACCTCTCTCAAATTTCATCTAGTTTATTTTAAGATTTATCTCAAAAATATTTGAGACAGTTTTTGGTACTGTGTTTGAAATATTTGTCATTTGTATATTTTGCAAAATAGGATTTTTGGAGGAAAAGAAAAGCTTCCAATAAGTGCATCCTTTGCATACTCTTGAAGGCAAGCATTTCTGAACTCTGGCATAATATTTTGTTGTGGTGTTTTGATGCGATCACAACACCTTTTGACTTGGAGTATGTGATAGCTTATAGTCTCGTGCATGAGTACACTTTGGAGTTGTTTTGTGGTCAGCAATGGATACACTAATGATTTGGGTCATCCTCGTTAGCTTCTCATGCACACCGGTAGGAAGCCCGGAAAGTCGTGGTCTTCGGTAGACATGAGCTTGTCCCTAGTCCCTCGTCGAGACGAGTATGCCCGGTATGGCATGGTGAGGCTCGAGGAGTGGTGATTTATTTCACTAGTGGTAATATTGTTGGAGGATACTTGGACCACCGGAGTCGGTTGTAGACCGAGTCTTGATCAATAGCTTTCTTATTTGTTGGTACCACCACTTGTCCCTGCAGGGGACAGGGTATGGTTCAGTAAGTTGTCAACCCCTACCAAAGCACACACCGTACAGAGGGGCCATAGTGGAAGATACCGAAGGCCTCCGGTAGGCATGTCACTTGGTCAGGGGGCATGGGTGTTTCCGGTTGGGACCGAGAGGGGGGCACCCCCTTAGAGCCCGCGAATAGAAATTTGATCCCATGCTACGTCGAGGTTGTAGCCTCCCCACTTAGAGTTTTGCTTGGCAGGTGTCGTGGGTGATTCCAGACACCGGTGAGTTAAGCTGGTGTGTGCAGGTCAGGCGTGTTTTCAATTAAAAGATCATAGACGGAATTAGTCCCGATGGGCTGTGTAAACCCGTTACTCGTGGAAAATGGTACTCCCTCTACAGAGGATATATCCTGTTGGATAGTCATGTTCTTGAGTAAGGACCACAGTCTGTGTTGAGTCTAGCAACGGTATTCGGATGGAGAACGATTTAACTAGAACTCAGTAACGGTATTCGGATGGAGATACGGCTTGACTAAATTATCGGTTTTTCGGATGGAGAAACGACTGAACTAAATATTGTTTAAGATTGTGGTATGTGGATTATGATCTTTATTATTTTGGACTAACCATTTATATTATGTATATTATTGAGTATCCCTGGGAGGGTTCTACCTCCTGGATATTCACGGTGATTATTCTCTTATAAACCCTTTCTGTGGTGTCGCTCAGACGCCCGACTGCGGCATGCTTGTTGTTCATTTATCCTTTATAAGCCCTTTTTGTGGTGTCGCCCCGATGCCCGACTGCGGCATTATTATTCCTGCAGTTTTCCTCTCGAGGAGTCATTCAGACCCTTGTTTGGCACCAGTATTATTATTCTTGCAGTTTCGCTCGAGGAGTCATTCAGACCCTCGTTTGGCACCAGTATTACTATTCTTGCAGTTTCCGCTCGAGGAGTCATTCAGACCCTCGCTTGGCCCCCAGTACTTTATATTCGTTTATTTTACCCACATGTGTGCATCATGGTTTTTCCGTATATTTCATGACAGACGTGTGATCACCTAATAATCCGGAGCATGTTTGATATATTATACCCGTGTTTTTAAATGATTGCGAGTACATTCAAACGTACTCACTGGCTTGTCCCTGGCTATTGTCTTGGCCAGATCCCTTGCTTGGAGATGAGCATCGCAGTGACAACCTCGGAACCTACGTGTTGATATTTGCAGCCTCGCGAAGATAGGAGTTATCTTGGTCAGCTGTTCTTGTGGGAAATGGAGCCCCATAGACGCAGATGAACCATAACCGCTTCCGCCATCAACCACTAGAAAACCAAATGTTGTGCTCCTAGGCCACAATGGTCTTGTACTACATATTTTTGTACCTGCTTGGATTTTCTTGTATCAAGTTGGTGCCTCATCAGCTAACAGTAATCCTGGGGCTGGTGAGCACAACGGCCATTTTCTGGAGAATTAATATCCCGAAAATCCGGTCGTGACAGACTTGGTATCAGAGCCAGGCTGACCATTGGCTAATCCTATCTTAGCCAGGTCAATAAACCTAGGTTAACCCAAACCACCAGACCTTAGCCTAACCCCGGTCAAGCTTCCCGCGTAAGGTAGCCCCACAGTGACCCGACGCCCTTTTCGGCGGACGGTGCCCAAACTATCAGCCTAGCCCGTCGATCACGCGCCAGTGACTGACACCCAACCCGTCTCTATCGCAAGCGTGCGGAGGAAGACTCCGTCCCCTTTCCCTATAAAAGGGCACGCTAGCCTCAACACATCACAGCACAGCCTCGTTTCCCCGAACCCAGCCACGATGCCTGGCCCCATTGTTCACAATGAGACCACAGCAACCAACCTTGGAGGTTTTGTGACCGTGCTCGCAAACCTCACCCACCGTGCATATGCGTTAGAAGAGCCTCCTGAGTATGTTGTGTACCAGGGACCCATGTACGGTGAAAGCCTTCAGTACTGGGCCACTGTGCACATCTACGGTAGGGGTCTGTCACCAGAACGCCCCTACAGGTTCACTGGAAGGACAACTTCCTTTGAGCCCCAAGCCATCCAACTGGCAACCCAAGAAGCTATAGTTCAACTCCGGCACTTGTCGCCCAGAGTTAACTGTCGCTCGTTCTACTACTACCCCAGTCGTGACGGGTATGGTAGGCCGCCCCAGGTTGCCAACGGAGATCACGAGACAGATCCTGCGCTGTTGCATCTGGTGCGCTATGTAAGCGCACTAGAGCAACTGTTCGATCAGGTCACCCTCGATCTGATCGCAGCTCGTGGAGAGCTGGTTCGCCGAGCCCCGGCGAGAAGAGAAGCGGAGCCCGACACCGACAACCCAGTCGTGCTGTTCGGACACCCGATCGATCCCTTGAGGTCTGCGCCAGCCCTCAACCAGAGTGCTTTGGTGACCCCAGAAGCGCTTCGTCGCCTTTTGGGAACCCATTCCAACGGGATTGTGGCCAAACAACCCCCGCGATGGTCATCACCATTTCCCCGACTCTGCAGCCCCTCAGGCCTCAGCCAGCAAATCCCGACGGTGAGAACTGTGGAGAAGCATCGGCGTCCGCAAGGCCAGCCCACTTAGATATTAACGAAGTAGACTAAGTCGCTCAAAGTTGTATCGAGCCCTAGTTTTCCTACGCTTTGTAATGTGTGGCCTTGTATCGCTTTTGTTGCATGCTGTCTGTTTGAGCGCTCTTATTTTTTGGAGTAGTAGCTATGCATGTGTACGTTGACGTACAGTTGCATTTTTATATTTCGGGCGCAGCTACCTAGACCCACCTCGACAGCACCCACAGTAATGCGTCACATTTATGTGATATGTATATCTGTGGCCTTGACCCGAGGACAGGATCGGCATCTAGTCACCTTTTCTCCAGTGATTAATCCCAGCCCCGGTGCTATATAAAGGCCACTTCGCGACCTTGCCGAGCACCCCTCACCTTTGTGCGCAGCACTCACAGCCATTCCTTGCCATGTCGACCCCCAGTATTTATCTGAGAACCCCAGACGCAACCCCCGGGCAGTTTTGTCAAATTATTGTGGGACTTTACCTGCAGTACTATGAGCGCCACCCATCCACCCCAGTACGAGCTGCTCAAATCGAGGATCACTCCATCCACCTCGAAATATTGGGCAGTGGTGCACATCCCTCCCGCATATCCAAACCAAGACCCAACGGAAGTCTCCTTCGTGGGGAAATCCATGCCGACTCCGCATATGGCCATAGAAGCTGCTGCGTACGAGGCGCTCACTCGTCTTCAATTCGCAGTACCCTATGCCAACGAGAGAGGATACTATTATTTTTCCGAGCCGTGCAGCACCCGGAGAAGTTGCATCTTTTCCCGGTGGGCGCATTGAGAGAGACCCTGTACTGGCCAACCTTGCCCAGTACGTTATCGCCCAGGAGCGTTTAACTCAGCGAGTAATGGGTTATCTCTAGAGCCTCGCTGATTTAAATCCTCGGATCGCTATTGGCAGACCACTGAGGCCTGACCAAGAAGGGCGCATTAATCGGCTGGTCAACCCGCTTCCCCCGATAGAAGAGGAGTGTGCCCCAGTGCCAGAGGCATTTTCTCAGGACCCTGTCTTTTTGCCGTTTTCCTTGTAAACGCATCCGTTGTATTTATTGTCCCAGTACCTGTATTTATGTGTTGCAGCTTGTTCGTAAAATCTTTGTTCAACGGACCCGATTTTCTTTAGTTCCTGTTTTGTGAGCAGTTTTACTGCTGTTAGTTCAGTTTTAATTATTTCTTCTCTCGCAACATGTTTTTCGAGGAGATTTCCTTCCCCGAGTCACTGCCGCGTATATATTTTCACGACATAGATTTTTATTCGCGCATCATCGTAACAGCAAACTCTCAGCAGCCACCACTCGACCTTGAGCACTATTACAAATCCTTGAGCACATTTTTGCGCCTATCTAACCACACTCGAGGACACCATAGTCTCAGCAAGAGAGATTTGTGAGTGTTCCTTCGAGCGCGAGCTGCCCCAGCACACCGACGGCAGTCAGCCCCGAGGCCGCGCCTAATCCACGTGATCGCCGCCACCGCGAAGAGCTAACACTCATGTGGCAGCATCACGACGATCATCCAGGATCATCGCGCACAGGAGCACGGAGAATCCCAGCAGCACCGCCAAACCTCCACACACTAGGACCACATACCAGTCCGGCATCGCCTCCGCCATCAGAGCCTCGGCTCGAGCTCCTGCCAGCAGCTATGGAGGAGAAGGAGCAGGAGTAAGAACGAGGCCAGGTGTGAGGAAGAAGAAAGGAGCACCGCGATCGTTTTATAGCCCGAGATCGGTGTACGGTGGGCGAGGTCCACCAGCGCCACTCGTCGCTCGACCGCCGGTGTTCGGAGGTGAGTCCGCAAGCAGTGGCGACAGCACCCTGGCCCGCGAGGTGAGTGCACGCTGCACCGGCAGCTAGAACGCCGCGCACTACCATGGTACGGCCTCGATGCCCTACGAGCTAGGCATCGCCGGTGGAGGAAGCGCGGGAGAGCGCGCGGAGGAGAAGAGAGAGCCAGAGGTAGGAGAAGAGGCCGACAATGGGCCCTGGGTCCACTTGTCAGCCAGAGAGAGCACTGTGCTCTCGGGTGCGACCAGCGTATTTTAGTAATTTAGAATTTATTCTAAATTACTGTATCCGCGTAGAAATATCTCTTTTTCCCTAACCGTGGATTTTTCCACGCTACGCCAGTGTACCACTGTGGTTTTACACCACTTATTGCCCTCTCACTGTAGCCCTTTTGTTTTTGTGCAATTGAAGGTTTTCCTTTGATAAAAACAATTTTATTTCAAAACGGTTCTTGATCAAAACAGCTTTTAACAAATCTCGAGGACGAGATTTTTCTTAAGGGGGTAGTGTTGTGACACCCCGAAAATTTTGGCCTTGTTTTATTTATTTAAATGTTGCCAGGAAATAAATTTTTTCCATTGCACTAGTTTTACCTTTTGTGATTTTGGATTTATGCCTCTAGTGAAAAAGAAAAAAAAACCTTCATAGATATTATTGGACTTGAATACTCTCTTTTATAAAACAATTCCTCATCAGTGGATTTAAATTTGCAAGATTTGTTTTCTCAGAACTTTATTCCTTCAAAATGATTTCTTTTGCATTTGGAGCCTGTTTTGCACTACAACCTTTTGACAGATGCATTTAAAATTTCCACCAAAATTTGGGGATGTCATGTGAGGTTTCCCCATCACTTTTATGCAAAAACATCTTTTGGTCATTGGAGATTTTGAGCTCCACATGAATTCTTCAAATCTGGTCCAGTAGGTATTTTACACTACAGCCTATTGAAATATTCTTCTAAAAATTCTTCCAAGTGTTTGGAGATGTCAGTGGATGCATGCAATTCATCTTCAAGCAAAAACCCAGTGATGTTCTTCGAAAAATTTGAGTGAATCATCTTCATTTCCATTCTGGTCCAGTTTGGTGATTTGTACTGCAACCCCATTTTATTTTGCTCTAATATCTTTGAGCTTTTTCCTACCTATAGTCCTCCCTACCCTACTCTTAAGTCCAGGAGATTGGGCTCATTGGAGGTTTTGAAGTGCATGCTTTAAACCCTTTTTCTTTCTGTCCAAAACTGGAGTTTTGCAATTCTTGCACTATCAACTTTCTGTTTTTGCCAAACTAATCTTACCACCATCTCCTGCTTCTAAAGAGACCCTGATCTGGAGATTTTGGCCACTCCAAGAGTTGCCTAAGTGCTCTTGGCATTCTGTCGAACACCTGGTGTGCACAGTCTGTTTTGGCATGAGTTCTTTGTTTGCACTGTGATCTTGCTCCACTGACCCAGCAACCATGTCCACTGAGCGCTTTGCTACCCCTACTTCCATCCTGTGCAGTACCAGCTCCACCCTCGCGCTCTAGACCGCGCTGGCATTTCGTCGAGCAGGTGCTATGCGTGCTCTGGGCGCGCCCAGAGCGCATGTTTTGCACGCGCGCGCACTACGCCGACACGCCGCACTGCCGCCCTCGTCGCGTCCCATCTCTGACCCCTGCTTGCCTGCCGAACCACGCCATGCACTCGCCCTCTCTCCCGTACACTCCAAGCTCTCCCTGACACACTGCAGTGCTGCCGCAAAGCCCCCTTGGCAGCACGCCGGCGTCGGCAGCGGATTCTGCCGTGAACGGCGCCGCCCAAACCGCCAGCGCACGCCAGCTGCCCCAGAGCACAGGCCGTGCTTATCCTCCCGCTCGTCGGCACGCTTTCGTCGCCGCCACGATGCCCTGCAACTACAGGAAAGTGGTCGCCGGCGATCTTATCTCCTGCCGCCGCGGAGCCAGCCTCGTCACGCTATATAAAGGGTCCCCGAGCTCGTTCAAAGCTTCAGGCGACTTCAGAACCTCCCCGTGAAGCTTCCCACGCAGTAGATCGACCCGTAGTGGCCATCCTCCTCAACTCCGCCAGCTCGGCCGCCGCCACGCTCCGGTGCGATTCGCGCAACCAGCCGCTCTTTCGCCCAACCAACGCCACCAGTAGTTTCCTCTAGTCCATGCGGTGCTGCCCAGCTACCCAAGCTCGATCGGAGACCACCGAAGCTCAAAGAGCACTTCGCCACCATAGCTTTTCTCCGCCGCGGAGCTCGCCGCCGGCGATTCCTTCCACCTCCGACGGCCCAGCGACCACCCAGAGGACCCCCTCGATCTGGCCGTTCCATCCCCACCCTTGGATGCCCGTGAGACGCTGCCGTTCGCCGGAGCCCCGCTCCCGTCGGGCAGAAGAGAGGAGAAGGAGGGAAGAACGGTCAAACCTGACCAGTGGGCCCTCTGGACCCACTGTCAGTGACCCGCGCGGCCGTTCTCTCTCTGTTTAAGTGAAGGCGCAAACCCCCGAGTGCGTCTCCTCGACTGCGAAAGCGTATTTTCTCCTGAATCGTTTTCTTTTCTGGTTTTATTTAAAAACAGAGTTTTACCAAACTTTGACTGGCTATAACTTTTAAAATAAAACTCCAAATGAGTTGATTCTTTTTCCTACCTCTCTCAAATTTCATCTAGTTTATTTTAAGATTTATCTCAAAAATATTTGAGACAATTTTTGGTACTGTGTTTGAAATATTTGTCATTTGTATATTTTGCAAAATAGGATTTTTGGAGGAAAAGAAAAGCTTCCAATAAGTGCATCCTTTGCATACTCTTGAAGGCAAGCATTTCTGAACTCTGGCATAATATTTTGTTGTGGTGTTTTGATGCGATCACAACACCTTCTGACTTGGAGTATGTGATAGCTTTATGTATCGATATAGTCCCGTGCATGAGTACACTTTGTAGTTGTTTTGTGGTCAGCAATGGATACACTAATGATTTGGGTCATCCTCGTGAGCTTCTCATGCACACCGGTAGGAAGCCCGGAAAGTCGTGGTCTTGGGTAGACACGAGCTTGTCCCTAGTCCCTCGTCGAGACGAGTATGCCCGGTATGGCATGGTGAGGCTCGAGGAGTGGTGATTTATTTCACTAGTGGTAATATTGTTGGAGGATACTTGGACCACCGGAGTCGGTTGTAGACCGAGTCTTGATCAATAGCTTTCTTATTTGTTGGTACCACCACTTGTCCCTGCAGGGGACAGGGTATGGTTCAGTAAGTTGTCAACCCCTACCAAAGCACACACCGTACAGAGGGGCCATAGTGGAAGATACCGGAGGCCTCCGGTAGGCATGCCACTTGGTCAGGGGGCATGGGTGTTTCCGGTTGGGACCGAGAGGGGGGGCACCCCCTTAGAGCGCGCGAATAGAAATTTGATCCCATGCTACGTCGAGGTTGTAGCCTCCCCACTTAGATTTTTGCTTGGCAGGTGTCGTGGGTGATTCCAGACACCGGTGAGTTAAGCTGGTGTGTGCAGGTCAGGCGTGTTTTCAATTAAAAGACCATAGACGGAATTAGTCCCGATGGGCTGAGTAAACCGGTTACTCGTGGAAAATGGTACTCCCTCTGCAGAGGATATATCCTGTTGGATAGTCATGTTCTTGAGTAAGGACCACAGTCTGTGTTGAGTCTAGCAACGGTATTCGGATGGAGAACGATTTAACTAGAACTCAGTAACGGTATTCGGATGGAGATACGGCTTGACTAAATTATCAGTTTTTCGGATGGAGAAACGACTGAACTAAATATTGTTTAGGATTGTGGCATGTGGATTATGATCTTTATTATTTTGGACTAACCATTTATATTACGTATATTATTGAGTATCCCTGGGAGGGTTCTACCTCCTGGATATTCACGGTGATTATTCTCTTATAAACCCTTTCTGTGGTGTCGCTCAGACGCCCGACTGCGGCATGCTTGTTGTTCATTTATCTTTTATAAGCCCTTTTTGTGGTGTCGCCCCGACGCCCGACTGTGGCATTATTATTCCTGCAGTTTTCCTCTCGAGGAGTCATTCAGACCCTCGTTTGGCACCAGTATTATTATTCTTGCAGTTTCCGCTCGAGGAGTCATTCAGACCCTCGTTTGGCACCAGTATTACTACTCTTGCAGTTTCCGCTCGAGGAGTTATTTAGACCCTCGCTTGGCACCCAGTACTTTATATTCGTTTATTTTACCCACATGTGTGCATCATGGTTTTTCCGTATATTTCGTGACAGACGTGTGATCACCTAATAATCCGGAGCATGTTTGATATATTATACCCGTGTTTTTAAATGTTTGCGAGTACATTCAAACGTACTCACTGGCTTGTCCCTGGCTATTGTCTTGGCCAGATCCCTTGCTTGGAGATGAGCATCGCGGTGACAACCTCGGAACCTACGTGTTGATATTTGCAGCCTCGCGAAGATAGGAGTTATCTTGGTCAGCTGTTCTTGTGGGAAATGGAGCCCCATAGACGCAGATGAACCACAACCGCTTCCGCCATCAACCACTAGAAAACCAAATGTTGTGCTCCTAGGACACAATGGTCTTGTACTACATATTTTTGTACCTGCTTGGATTTTCTTGTATCAAGTTGGTGCCTCATCAGCTAACAGTAATCCAGGGGCTGGTGAGCTCAACAGCCATTTTCTGGAGAATTAATATCCCGAAAATATGGTCGTGACATGATGTTTTGTTGAATTTGATCCGTGGATTTGCTTTGTTACTTGTGGATCTAGCTTTCCCCCAATTTTCCCCACTTTCCATCCACGAAATCTCTCCAATTTCCCTTGAAATCATCAATTTCCGCCCCCAAAATCGAGTTCCTCGAGTTCATCCTCGAATTTGTAGCCTGGACATCCGGCCCATAGCCCCGGACATATGGCCCCCCGGACATCCGGCCCATGCCCCGGACATCCGGCTCCTGGAGCGCATTTTCGCGCAAGTTTCTGGACATCAGGTCCCGGATATCCGGCCCGAGCCCCGGATGTCCGACCCGTGTACATTTCAGTTTTTCCGTTTCACCGTTTTGTGCATAACTTCCACATCCGGAGTCCGATTTTCGCGTTCTTTAGCTCGTTGAGGAGCTATTGACATCCTCTATCCATCTAGATAGGTCCCATCCCCATTTGAATCCATCAAATTTTGACAACTTTGGCATCTTTGCCTAGGGCTTCCACCACAACAACCGCATAACCACCACCGACTTCCGCAACCTCACCAATTTTGTTCCCCATAGCATTTGTGGTTGTTTGAGTTGTGATTTGAGTCTCCTAAGGTGTTTAGGCTACTTAGGGATGGTTGCTTCTTCATCAACCTCCACCATAACTTCCGCATAGGCTTACCCACCATACACTTCCGCCACCCTAACTTAACCCAATTTTGTTTGTGTTGTGAGTTGTGACTCCTAAGGTGTTTCGGCTACTTAGGGACGTGCTTCCAACTCCGACACCGTGTATAGTCCATCCACCTTACCCTCGACTTCCGCATTGTGTCTCAAAACCCATCATTGCATTTCCGCAATCCCATTGAGCTTCCGCAAAACCACCACCGCTTACACTACCACCGTTTGACTTTTGTCCTTAAGATTTTGAGTTGTGGTTTTTCCGTTTCCTAAGGTATTTCGGCTACTTAGGGACGAATCTCCATCATCTTGGTATCTACATCAAGAACACCACCATTCATCATCGCCAAGGACGGTAACCTCGACGACACCATTGTATATTCCCCTTGCAATTGCATTGATAACCCCTAGCCCATTTTGCGTCACTTGCCTATCGAGACTAGCCATTTGAGTATTGCCTGCAACGTTACTTGTGCACATTAGTGATCTACACCATACATTGCATATATACCATATCATATTGGTATCATATCATCCCTTGTGTCACAAGATTGTTCCCGCATATACACAATTGCTATCTTGGTTTGTGCATTTTGCAAAGTGGCCATACAAAAAAAAGAAGAATAAGCTTTTAAGCAAAAGAGAAGAGCAAAGAAGCTTGTAAGCAAGTGCCATAGCATCATACCACATTGCATATAAGATCATCTTGGATCATCTTGATAGAAACATCGGGAACCATACATACATAGCATACTTGGGATAGAAAGTTTATCCATTTTGCATATCATAGGTTGTGCACAAGTGTCATATCCGCCTATAGAGCAATCGTGCTAGCGTCTCCCTTGAGTTGTGCAACACGAGCGTTTTTCGTGGACTCCACATTTTGTGCTCATTCCTTGGTTGCACGACCCCATTTATCTATCCGTGTGTGTGTTTCCGTGTGCCATTCTTTGCTATTATTCTACTTGTTTCACTTGCGAATTTGTGAATCTCTTTCAACATTATTGACTCTTGCTAACATTTTGCATCAAATTTTTGTGCCACTATCCTCACCAAGCTCCACCATAAGCCTTACTTGTGTAGGTGTGAGAAACCGACAAGAATTGGTACCAATTGTGCTATTTCCTTGTTACACATTGAGTGATCATTGATCCATTTTCAACATCGGTCAAGGTACATTTGGTATAAGTTCTTCTCTTTCTCCCACTTATATTTTCTCGAGTCTTGTGATGGATAGGCAAGGCATTTCATCTCCGGTCTTCGACAACAACGATGGCGTGAACAACTACATCACCAATGAGTCCATATTCGATCTACAACAACAAATATAAGGCACACAATCTACCTTGCGAGAGCGCCTCGACAACCTCCCCATCGACATACACCACTCCGAAGCAAGGAAAAGGGACTACATCGACACCAAGTTGGGCGAGCTAAAGGATCAACTACGCGACATGGTGGCCGACTACATGTCTTCTTCCCCTTCATCATCCTCAAGGCGGCGGCGAGCAAGTCGATCATCTTCGGAGCGCAAACACGATGCAAGCGCAAGTCGTCCACGTCCACATCTCCATGGCGACCATCGCCAACATCGTCATGAAGGGCAAGACACCTCCAAGCAACATGTGCACGACGACGACGCACGACATCTACTACGAGCTCAAGAACGACAACGACACCATCATCATGATGATGCTCCACAAGCGCAAACCTACAAGTCCGAACAAGCTCTACTTCACGCCAAGTCCAAGCTTCATGAGCAAAAGAGAAGACCGCGAGAAGAGCACTACCGAAACGGAGCTACGGCTACACCAACCACTTCGGCATCTTCGCCAAGTGCTATCAAGGCATCTTCGCCTTTGGACGTATGGCATCTTCGCCTACTTCCCATGAGTTCGCCTACATCGACATCTTCAACAACAAGGCGACCACCTATGCGTGAGGGCGACACTTCCATCTTCGGAAGCCCCTCAAGGAAGATGGCCGAGCATGGGAAATTCCCTTCGGTCATGGAGACGAGCTACGAGGTGCCACATCATATGGGCCTCCGACAACAAGACGGCGACAAGAAGGTTGAGCATGGGACTATCCCTTCAACCAAGGTGGCGATAGGAGTTGAACATGGAGACGTTTGCACCAACATCTCTTCGACACCCACATATGATGAGATGACCCAATTCCCATGTGAGGAGAGCCACCCAACCATGAGTGACATGAGTGACTCCACCATATATGACATTGAGTGCATTTCCTATGAGAGGATGAGTGTGACCACCACTAGCCCCACACATGAGAGCATGCCACACATCCTATGTGAGGTTGAGTGCCATTTGAGTGACTCCACCAACCATATGAGTGAGAGCATCTTACCGGGAGTGAGTGAGCCACAACACTTAGTGAGTGAGGTAGTTGACACGGCACGTGAGACCACTATGATTTCTAACGACTTAACCTCTACTCTGAGTGTGTTTTCTTCTTTGGTGCTAGATCTCCTACATGACGACATGCCTATCCTTGATGATTCCATGCCTCCAATGGGAAAACCGATGGCCATGGTGGACGATGATGAACCCCCCACATGGTACCATCAAGTTGCAACCTCACCTACAACACATGAGCTACGCTCCAAAGGTAACATAGGTGATAATGCTTCTCTTGTCCCACTAGTGGACTATGTCACCAATGATTGCTTGCATGATGTTGATCCACCTATTCCCATGCTTCATGCTAGTGCGACTTCTTCATGTCATGACTTACCAATTTATGATGAATATGATGATAAGCATGTTGAGTTGCCTAGTTGTGATGCTATGCTCCATAGGATATCATGTGATAATTCTATTGGTCACTTCATGTTTGACAATCCATTGAACTTGTCATATGCTATGGGCGAGATCTCCCATATTGCTTCATTTCAATCTCAACATCGTGACTATGCATGCCCCATTAAAATACATCCCATTTGCACTTATGGCATAGATGACGAGATGATGGTCATTGGCTTTTGTTTTTCATGTGATGATATTGCTATGCTTCCTTTACATGATTTGCGCAATTCATCTATTATGCCATGCCATGATCACATAGAACCAAATATGCTTTGTTTTGGATGTTGTCAATATTCTCCATGTGATGTTTCTACAAATGCTCATGAGGAGACCCCCATAGTTTCCTCAGACATATTAGGAGATCTTGATGCATTCCATACTTTGCACGATTCCCATAATTGTTTGCACCATATGCATTCCATTCATAACAATGCTCTAGATATCACTAGTGATGCATTACACAATTTGAGTCTCCATTATGCTATACATAATAACAAACCTCTCATGATGGATCACATGTTTCTATATCACGCATCTCATTTATTTGAGCATTGGATATTTTGTGCTAGCCGACACAAGCACGTATGCATCATGATGGATGATGTGTACATCTACCACGCACACACAATTTTCCCTTTGTCTTTGTTTTGTGTAGGTACTTATGAACACTCGTCAACCTCACAATCCCATGAGTTCATGAAACGAGCTCTTGAGAGCAACGACGATTTGGGATCCCGTGGACTATCGTTACCACCATTCCATTTGTGCAAGGACTACGCGCATCTCTTCTACTTGGCTCTCACACGGCTTTGGGCTATTTATCACTTGTTACCTTATGCCCATTCTATCGTGTTCACTTTGCATGTTACACCTCTTTCCATGCCTTTGACATGCAATTGTGACCCTTGCTTGCACTTACATATGATTCACCATTATGCTACTTCTATGTGTATTTGCATGCTTGGTGGAGATAGTTGTTGCTATTGCCATGTTTATCATGTGCCCCATGCTATTGATGCTATTTTGCTCATATCTTGCCTTTATGCTTGTGAAATGTCATGTGCATTATATATGCCCACTATTTGCACACATGACATGCTTGCCATGATTCCTTCTAGTACGTTGCATCTTCGCACTACTAGCTTGCTTGACTTGATCTCTATGATTGCTTGCTTTGTTGCATCACCCATGTTCCATTACTCGCTTTCTTGGCTTGATGACATATATGCTCATGCCTCTCACATGATATATCTTGTTTATTGTCGCTTGCCTCCAATAATTGCCTCTATGCTTAATGATCTTGGAGACTTGGACATATTACTTGTGATGCATGCTTGTTTGTTTAAGCCTATTGTCTTTGGTTGTAGTTGCATCTTATGCTTCCCTACCATACCACACCTTGCCCTTTTCTTATGATAAGAATGATGAGAACACTTGTTGGGTATCTTACCGCTCGAATGATAGGTGCTACATTTGCACTAACCTCATTTGTTTTTCCGAGTGTTTGTCATGTTCTTTCATTTTGAAGGATTCACAAGGCGGTACCATCACGAGACATATTGGTTATGTGAAGGCATACAAGATGTGCAACTCCATCACCCTTGAGAAACTACTAAAGGTGAACTCCTTCCCTTTGAGCCATTCTCGAATACGCATGTTGCATGGGTCATTCTTTCATTGTTGTTTCCTTATTGTTTTCTACATGATACATCTCGTGAACGGAGGACCGACATTGGAGATGGACCCTATGGACCTTCAAGTTGAGGAGTGCTCGGACTTAGTGGATGCACCACCGGACCAACACTTCTACCACGACATCGAGCTATGGTACAACACCACCCATAACAAGTTTGCACCCTATGCATGGATTGACACACATTATGCTTGTCTTGTTGCACCTATTCCCATGTCATCCATGATATATGCGCTTGTGCATTTTCTTAGCAAATTTGTTGTGATCTTTCTTGATGGCATATTCATACATCATGATCATATTGCCTACCATCAATTGCATGATAACATAATCATATTGAGCATCCATTGCCATATTCATGCTATTGATAAACCGTCTCACTATGACATCATTTTGCACCGTGGTTGCATTCATCATATTAACAACACATTTGTGTGCACAATGTATGATTTTTCTCTCATGACCACTTTGCATATCATTCTCTATCATCTTGATAAGCTTCATATGTTTTGTCACGAACAATCTTGACGCAGGGACTCATTCTTACATGATAGACACTTTGTGTGCGCTAACAATTTTATTTCCGAGTGTCGTTTGTGTTTGCTCTCTTTGCATGTATACCACTCCGGAGACACCTTGGAGTACTTGGATTGCGCCATGACTTCCACTCCGTCCAATTACAAGTCCGTCCATGACAACCATTTCCATGGTGATGAGGATTTCGATGCGAGGTCGGATCTTTCCCAAGGGAGGGGAGATGATGCGGAGCATCCTACGATCATCCCCATGTACACTCGAGCCTACGCCATTGGACCTAAGGTGAACTCGCTCCTTTCCGAATCTTCCCTTTCCATTCATGTGAGACATGGTTGCTACCTAATGCAAGGACCCTACATATACCTAGGTACCAAGGAGACCCTCTCGGAGATGCTCGGAATGATGGACAAGTCCCCAAGTAAAAGGATGAAGGAGCACGACGAGAGGAACCGGAGAAAGGCTACAGGACCCGGACATCCGGCCCCTCCCGCAAGCCCGGACATCCGGCACCAGCCCGGATATCCGGCGCCCATCACAGAAGGGACCCGAAGCTGAACCACATCAGCCCGGACATCCGGCCAGAGGCCCGGACATCCGGCTCTTCCCGAGCCGCCGGACATCCGGCCCCCCAGCCTGGATATCCGACCCGTCCTATCCAGAGACTACAGAAGTTTGCACCGCCAGCCCGGACATCCGGCCCCCAGCCCGGACATCCGGCCCCTCCTGAAGCCCCGGACATCCGGCCCGTCGCCCGGACATCCGGCTCCGTCTGTCTGCGCACAGTAAAGGGCCGAAGCCCGTGTACCCCTTTGACCCCCTAGACTATATATACTCCTTCTCCTCCATCTTTCTAGGGTTAGCAAAGGATTAGCTCATTTAGAGATAGACCTTTGCTCATCCATATCGGATCGACTCCACGAGAGAGACCGTGGCCTCTACGGAGAGGATCCACCTTGGATTCAAGACCCCTCACGGGAAGATCCCCTCATGGATTCAAGACCTCCTTGTGGAGAAGAACCGGTTACCGTTTGTATCGTCCGTTGTTGACTTTGGATATTGTATCTTACCTTTGTGTTCATCGATCTAGCGCATGTGTGATCTATTCTTGTTGGTTGAATGATTTCTCTCGTGTTTCCCCTCGGGTTTTCCCCCGTTTTCCCCTCGTGTTCTTCGTGTTCATCGCGGGATCCGCTCCTTTCATGAAAGATCGGCCATCTAGGGTTCCACCCTACATCACCCTACCTGGCGCGCCAAAGATGTCGGGGGAAATCGACACCTATGGAATCACTAGGATCCCTTCTACGGTTGGCGGGCGCGGGGTTGTGCAAAGAGCGGCTCTGACAGGAAGCACACAGATCGTTTACCTTTCGGGCCGCGAAGATGCGTAATACCCTAGTCCTGCTTTGGTGGATTTATTCGAGTGTTCTTGTGTTCTTGAGCTAGCTACGGGGTGCAACTTGCCCAAAAGATCCGAATCCTCCTCCTGGTCGCCTCGGGCCTCATTTTTATAGGCAAAAGGGGCTGCCACAGTGGCACACAGGAGGTGGAAAGGTGTACAGTCGAGGAGTCTATCCTCTGGCACCATCGGACAAACGCATTTAATGCGCTGCTGACATGCCCCTCTTGCTTTATCGGGGATGGCAAGGAAGCACGTCCCAGCTGTCGCCGCCTCGCCTGGCTTCGACACGCGTCCGAGCTGACGAGGCGTCGTGGCGCCATGTTGGTTGGCTGCTGGGCTGGCGTAGTGGTGGAGCCTTCACAAAGACCTGCATGCCAGGACGCAGGTGCTTGCTGCGTCTGTTGTAGAGGCCGCTCATCGCCACGCAGGTGCCTGCTCAGCTGGTTGAGCTGGTAGCTGCATGGGGACGGCGGTGGAGCCTTGGCAGATGCAGGCCTGGCCGGGGCCCCGTAAGTGTCCTTGGCAAGGGCCTTGCCAGGGGCCCGGCAAGGGTCTTGCCGCGGCACCGTGGTTGTCCCT
The DNA here is from genome assembly GCF_018294505.1 of Triticum aestivum. Taxonomy (NCBI): domain Eukaryota; kingdom Viridiplantae; phylum Streptophyta; class Magnoliopsida; order Poales; family Poaceae; genus Triticum; species Triticum aestivum. Next base: position 229,675,158 of record NC_057799.1, read on the forward strand.
GACAAGGGTCTTGCCGGGGGTCTCGTGGATCTCCTCGGCAGGGATCTCGCTGAGGGTCGTCGTCTTCTGGTCCTCATCTGATCTTGTGTGTTCATGATCTTGACGAAGATCTGCATGCCACCACAGGGGTGCCTCCCGAGCCTTGGTTCCAATGTAGTTGGTTGGTGGTGTTGGAACCCTTGGGCTCAAGGGTGGCCTGCTCTGCTGGTGTTGGGTGAGTTGCCCCGACAAGGCTCTTGCCGGGGCCGCGGAGGCCGCCCCGGCAAGGGCCTTGCCCGGGGAGTCCACCTCGCCCTTTTGCTCTTTTATGCTTCTGGTCTTGGTGTTGCCTCGTTTGTCTTGTGCTTCGGTTCCCTTCCAATTCCCCTCCGGCTTCCCTCCTTTGCCCTGTTAAGTGTGGCCGCGGGCGCGGCTCTGACTGCCCGTGCACAATTAAAGGGATCAAAAGGAGAGCCCCTACTTTTGTACACCGACAACCATACTGAGGTTTCTTTCTCATGGACGATGAGGTAACTAATTTAACGAGATATTATCTCATCTCTTATCCCAGTTCATCTGCCTCCTTTAATCACCCGGTGGAAATCACCGTGAATTCATTTTTATTCGAGTTGATTTGAGGGTTTTCTTTCATTCATAGAATGTACAGTGCGCCGACACTTCAGGACTTGGCGACCGCCGCCAGAGATTCCATCTCATCGAACCAGACAACTTGAGGACACGCGCGGTATGTTCAATCTCACCCTATATCGGTTGGCATGGCCAACTTTCCTGAACATATTCTAAATATTGCTACATTTGGATAAAAGGTGCCACATGCAACATATACGTCAATGGGGATTTTTCCCCTCTTCTTTCTATATTAGGCAAATTAATGATGTATTGTTCTTTCGATTACTCTGATTTTTCCATGACATCATGTTTACCCTATCTGTTTAATTATTGATTTTTTCTCCTTCGATTTCAACTGCTATATAGTTCTTTCAATTTGGGCCCATATTTGCATGTTACCATATTTTCTTGAACAATCCTACCATTTTCTGCAGGACATCCCTCGCTATGCAACAGATTATGTAGTGCAGAATTTTTCCCTTTGCATAGATGAAGGCTCCACAGATGTCATACTGCACACAAACCATGGAGTTACAATCGTTGCTACTGTAAGACTTGATGAACATGGTGACTCCTATTTTTCCACTGGCTTTTGGAATGAAATTGCAAACTTTTATGTACTGAAAGCTGGCACTAAAATTGCACTATACATAGAAGGGCCTGTTCATGAGATATATGCTAACTTCCTCGACAAAATCATCTGTCCAGACTTTGTTCGAAGTAAGTTTTCTTTTCAACTATCTGCATATGTTGACTTACCCAGCAATGTCAAATGAATTGTGTAGTATTTAAGCAACCAATTGTTATTCCGTTTTCTTACTATATTCCTACCTAATAACTTGTAGTTACCAATACACTTTTCTATTGCCCTGTTTTAACTAAATATTCCCTGTACTCCCATTTCTATTAGAAAGTGCCGCTGACAAGGAGACTCCAGAGGTGGAGAACGGGGCTGCCAACAAGCGGAGGCGGGGCGAGCTAGAATCGCAAGCGAGTCCAGCAGGCCTAGCCTTAATCAGCAGCCTCCCTGATGATATGTTGAGAGTCATCATCTCCCTCCTCCCAATCAAATATGGGGCGCGGACAACCCTCCTTTCCCGGCGGAGGCGCCCCCTATGGAACTCCAGCCCTCTCGACTTCATCGACACCCACGAGCTCTGCCATGGCTATCGCAAAAGCTTGGATGCGTTCTCCAAGATCCTCGGCAGTCACCTTGGCCCAACCGAAGTCCTTAGAATGGGCAAGTTCCATTCCAACGGCGAGGACCAAGACAAGATTGACGACTGGTTCCGATCCCCCGCCCCAGATCAGCTCGACGAGCTCACTTTTGATGATTGGCATATGCGGTCGCTGCCAACGTCCGCACTCCGCCTCGCGCCCACGCTGCGCGTCGCCAATTTCAGGAACAACCATTTCCCGCCCCTTAATGACGTGCCCGCTCTTATTCTACCACGACTGAAGCACCTCGAGCTCGTCGCCATCTGCCTCTCAAAGGGTGACATGGAGCCCTTGCTCCGTGGCTGTATTGCACTCGAATACCTTCATGTTCAGGCGATCAATGGGTTGAGTACCTTCCTCATCACCTCCATGACTCTCCGGACTATTTATGTGTGTTGCTGGTGCGGCAGGAAAACATCACAAAAGGTGGACCACGGTGTGGTCATCCAGGACACACCTTCACTTGAGAGATTACTTGTAGTTGATCAAGAAGGTCCAACAAGAATCAATGTCATTTCTGCGCCGAAATTGACAGTGGTGGGCTACTCGTCTGACAAATACTCCGAACTTGTTATTGGATCCAGAGCCGTTCAGGTACAATAGCCGCCTTCTGCCTCTCCTTCTACAAATTAACATTATTTATATTTTCGAAGATGTTTGTTCGTCTGTCATTCAGAAAATGATTCCGACAAGCTTGACCCCAAAACTGCACACCGTGAAGCTCTTGGCACTAGAATCTATCGGCCCCGACCTGGAGCAAGTTGTCAATTTCCTGAGATGCTTTCCATGCCTAGAGAAGCTATATATCGAGGTGATGTTCCTTTCTTGTTAAATGTTAACCATAAGGGAGTTCAATTTTTGACACCTTTTTCTAAGTTTAGAATGACAATGTACTAATATTTCTCAAGGTTCTTTTGGAGGATTTCAGTACATACATGTCCCCCCCATATTGGTTGCTCGATCCATATGGTTACAATCAATAAGCATTTCTCTTTGGATTCATCTGTACTAGTTTTCTTAGGGAACTTTTCATCCACTCCAACCTCTTGTGAAGAAGGCTACATTTTTCTAGAATGTAATCAAATGCCCATGTTAATCATGTCAGATCGAGGATGGCATGTTAGTGCATTTTAGAAATCCTGCAAACCAAACAGCTAGGCCTATAGTAATGTTCAAAACTGCATGTATGCACTACGTTTTCTTCTTTGGAAGATAAGATTAGGCCTAGTGGTGGATAATGGGATACAATATAACAATCACGTTGGATGCCTAGATCTGCATCTCTCATAAATTAGTTTGAACTCCTACCGAGGGACCTTACCGGAGATTATATTCGCCAGGTTCTTTGTTCTCAGAGCAAGGGTGCTGAAGGCCATGAGGTTTGCCCTACATTTATTTTGCCAAAATGAATGGTTTGTTGATCAGCGCCGGTGCCTGCGGCAGAATGGAGTAGGCTCCAAAAATGATTAATTTCATTTTGGAACTTCAGATGATAGAGTAATCGAAAGTCATCGTGTCAACCCCATACATGATTTCTCAGTTGCTGACCCCTTTGCAAAAATTGTGAGGTTGCGAAGCTAGACTTAGAAGCGGTGATAGTTGTATGAACCTCTCTGATATCCATGTTCAGCGGATCAGCGCGAGCGTTTGCAGCTGATGAGCTGAATTTCATTTCTAATATCAGTCTGAACCTTGTAATCTTCGAATTTGAGCCATATCACTCAGGAATTTGAAGCTTGTAACATTTCGAGCTTTTGTGGTACAAACATTGAAATGGCATCGTACGAGACTCGTATATTGCTAGCACTATTTTGATATTAATATGAAATGGTCTTAGATTTTATTAACCATTCTCGAATCAGTTTACCTTGTCGATCTCACATCACACGATCGGTATAGCTAACTCGACTGCGATCTTCGACATTATTGCACACAGTTGGTTTCTTCCACCGTGTGCACTCGAGTGTCTTAATTATCGCACTCGAGTATCCATCATTACCCTTCTGTGTAACTTAGACCTCATCACCCAAGGATAACCATATGACCGAAGTCATTCCAAACACTTCGTTTTTACAAAGCTTTTTGCCAATAAACACCCATGATTTGTCCCTCTTCTAGCCGAGGCGTGGCCAAACTAGCCGGGCGGGAACCTTGGGCGGTAATCAGCACGGTAGCGCGGGAATAGGCTCACCGACGATACATTTGGCGCCTCTTCAAGCCCACGCGTGCGGTGCGGTATTGTCAAGCGTGCACTAGAATCCTCCGCTATGAACGCCGTGATAAGACGTGATGATTACAGGCCGGCCGGCCCCCATTTATTACAGCGGCCATTTAACCTGCGCTTGTGACTCTTCAACCTTTCGATCGCGCCCCGCCATTGCAAGAAGCACACCCACCATGAGAAATTCTTAGAGGGTATCCTGCGCAGCTCCAATGGCGCTCCGAGCGGCTGCCGACGACGAGCAGCAGTTCACCAGGCATGCCGTGGTGGACACTCATAGAAGGTTCTTGGACCTCTCGGTGGTGTACACCAATGACCCGGTCGGGTTGGAGCACTCCCTCCACATCATGGAGCTGTTGCTTGCCGAGGAAAAGTACAAGGTGGTCGGGTTCGACCTCGAGTACACCCGCGCTCGCGCTGGGTCTCGTCCCAAGGTCGTTGTTGCCCAGATGTGCGTGCGCCACCGCGTCCTCGTCTACCACTACTGCCTGGCCACAAAGGCCTTGCGAGCGTTTCGCTAGGTTTGTCAACAGCCCCCACTACATGTTCGCTACGGTGGACATCCCCAACGATGTAAAGGCGCTCGAGAATTCGGGCATCGCCTGCCAGAATCTTGTCGACATCCAGGGCCAATACAAGATCTGGAGCAGCAAGGAGCATGAGAAGGACTCACTGGTTCACCTCGCCGAGGCCATCATCGACCCCTACTACAGAGACATGAAGGATTCATGCAACAAGGACAAGCGTGCTTGGCACTCGGCTTGGATGGAGAAACTCAATAAATCTCACGTCGTATACGCGACCAAGTAGGCATACATGAGCTACGACATGTACAGGCAGATCGTTGACATGAGGAAGTGCCTCCTTCCCCAAAACGGCCAGGGATCCAGCCGAAAGCAGAGCAATGGCAAGCGACATCGCAAAAATAAGTAGATGATTAGATCCTCGTTTCTCCTACTTTACTATGCATGTAATTGCTTACTTTGGTGTGTGCAAATGTTATGTGTGTAGTCACTTGTGTAATTGTATGCTTAATTTGGTTATGGAGTGTTGTCTTATTAAGTATATATGTTGATGCTCTGTAGACAGAGCGTAGATGGTGTGCGGTCAAAGAAAAACACATCGTACATGGACTAAACAATGGAACCTGTCGGTGATGTTTTCATCAATCACTCACAATTGTATACCAGCAATCATTTGCTCACAACACACACGGCTTGTTAGCAGTAATCGTCTGTGTTCTTATCGGTCTTCGCACACGTTTCTGATTACGGCCCTATTGGCCTCGTATCACACACATCTTGTTCATTTGAAACGTTTATGTTCTGATGTCTCAACGCAAACAGTTCATCCGAGTGAACCGCATGTCGTATAACGCACATACATTTGATCTGGCTGACCGTTTCTTTTGTGTTGCCTAATCACAAACAGTTCATTCGAGTGACCGTATGTTGTACATCGCACACACCTTCATCTGGCTACCAGTTTCTTTTGTTCCTCCTCATCGCAAACAGTTAATTGAGCTGAACTGTATGCCCTGCATCGCACACGCAACTAAAATCTGAACCATGTTTGATGCATCCTCCATCGCAAACGTTTTGCACCTTTTTTGATGGTTTTTTTACACCATCGTTTGCGATTATGGCATCCCACACAGTTTCGTCGAAGGGTCTCTGATCATAGTGTCGCGTTAGCAGCAACCTGCAGTAGTGTATATTTTGTTACTTAGATCTGCTCGTCCAAATATCTTGCCATGTTCTCTGATCTATCACCCTATACCCATCTCACATGGGTCCTCATGGTGGATCAACTTTGGATCTGGACTTTTCCAAAGGAGTGGCTTTTGCGGAGGAGGTTTTTAGATCTTGTGAGAAATGCATTCACCCTTCGGACGACACGGGCCATTTCATTATGGTCGTGTCTTTCACCAGGCACATCTTTCGTCTTGATGATGATTCGATGGCGGCGGCATTGGAATCAGCAATTGGAGGATCCGCAATTGATCTGTCTGTTCAACTCATTAAAGACAAGGTATTCTCATTTATTGTCTCTTGCAAACGTGTTGGTCTTCTTATTCTTCAATTGAGATCTTTTGCGTGTCCGCAATTCAATTGCTTTCTCCATCTATGGGGTAATGGTGGCCCTAATTCGAAACGTGAGTTTGTTATTTGGAAGAAAGAATGTGATGCTGAATAGATCTTAATCAGTCCCTCGAAGAGGCGTGCTTCTCTCGGTATGATTGCCATGCTTAAGCCACCTTCCAAGTCTGCTTTGAGTTCGGGTTCTGGATCATCGAAGAAGATCTCCTTTGCCACTTTCCAACAGTATGATGTTTGCAAGGGATATAGTTATCCAGCCTTGCCAGGTCTTGTTCATGCAGTCTCTGATGCTGGGTATTCAGTTCTGCCTCGTCAGAGAGTAATTTTGCCTCCGCCGTCGGCGACTGAACTCCGATGGACGGTAGCCGAACCACCCATCATTTTTGGAACAGTTAACGTTCATGCAAATTCTTCGGCCGAGTTTTCAGTGGCCACACCAACTAGTTTGGACGTCAATATGCATGTGCACGGGGGGGAGCTGGTTGGACAAGCTTCGTCTTCGGCCCAGGTTGTTTCCCCGACCCAGGTTGATACTCCGGACCCGGTTGTTCTCATGGCCCAGTTCGATTCCACGTCTCAGGTTGCTTCTCCGACCCTATGAAATCTGGACTCTTCTGATATTTCTCCAACTGATTTTGGCAATGAGGCGCATATAGATATTCAGCCAACGGACTTACATGGAAATTCTGGTAAGTTAAATGATCTTATTGATGACATGGTTTTTAATGTGTGGAAATGCCAGAATTGTTTGTCCATGGTGCATTTAACCAACGCATGCACCAGTCGGGTTAGGTGTCGTAAATGCTTTTGGTTGGGGCACCGAGCAAAGGGCTGTTCAGATTCTACTCCTTCTCCCTCTTACAAGTGGGTCTCTTGGATCAAATCTGGTGAGTCCAACCGGTCAGCAGGAATTTCTACGCTGGACTCCTCGATTCCCTCCATAGCTAGTCCTGCTGGGTCTATGCCCAGTCCCATCGAGCCTGCCACCCCATCTATTCCACCATTGCCCGCAGAGCCACTGCCAATAACGCCTCCTCCGCCTCCCTCCCCGCTGCCATCACCTAACACCTCATCGCCGCCTGCATCGCCCACCTATTGCGTCACCACCGATCCGTGCTGCTCTCCTTCCTCGGCGCCGGCAATGGCCAACTTCGCGCTTGATCCCATGGAGTTTATCCCACAAGGCTTTGACATCATCGATGGCGGAGAGCTGCGCCTGCCCCGCACATTCTTCACGCCGGCGGTGGCCCCGGACCGGCAGCATGAGGATTATGCCATCACCATTGTCGAGCCAACTCCTCTGCCTGAAGAAATCGCCATCTTTCGGAACATGGTCAGTGATTTCGTTGTCAATAATCTGGGAAGAGCTGTTCTGGATGCTCAACCTTGGATTCAAGGGGTTGAGTTATTTCGCTTCCATAGTGCTCTGGCTCGTCAAGCATTAGTTGACCACCCACCCTTCCATCTGGGCAATGATAGATTTTTTCGGTTTATTCCGTACGATGAGGGTATGAATTACAGAGCAACGTAGGGTTTTCGCCGTGGATGGGTCATGTTGCTTGGTGTTCCTCTGGACTATAGGCGCACACAGTACCGTGCGGATGTCATCAGCACATTTGGTCATTTCCACCATTGGCACCAAGATGATCCGATGCTGGTCCGCTCACTGGCTTATGTTTCTTTCCCTGCACCGACCTTAGTTCCATGATCTATGTCTTATAGAGAGTATGCTGACTTTGGTGGGGCTAGGATCTCTTGGACTGGACCTGTCTATATCCTTTCAGCGTATTTTGAAGATGTCTTGCCAGCTGATGAAGATCCCATGCCCTTTAATGGCAATCCGCACCCCCTCCCTGGCAATATGTAGTTTTATAATCACAATTGGGTCATGCCTGAATTTCTAGAGCTGGGTTGGAATGATGTGCCACACCCTGTCAATGAGCAGCAGCAGAATGTACCCCCACCAGTCCAGGAAGCAGTGCAGCAAGATGATGTTGAGGAGATTCTGTCTCAGGAGTCCATTTTTCTGCAACTTTTTGAGGATTCGGTCAACAATGTGGACAATGTTGCGGACGTGAATGTCTTCCAGCCCCCAATGGGACCACAGCAGCCTCCTCTTCTGATTGGGCAAGTGTTCTCTGTCTTTGGACCAATCTTGCCCCCTGTGATGAAGTGGCAGCGTACTTTTGAGAAGATGCTGTCGTTTATGTGGTCTTCTGCCATTCCCCAGCTCGTCTTCAAGTCTGAAATTGGTGCTTTGCTGAACAAGCAGTCCTGGGAGTCTCTCTACAATGCTCCAACCCCCAATCTTTAGTTGCTGCCTGCACCTGTTTCCACTCTCAGCCCGGTGAGGAATGTGCCACCTGTTAGAAGGCCAGTAGCTCGGGCTCTTTGATTTGATGATCTTGATGAGCCAGTTTCTGAAGCTTTTGAATTCTCGGCTGTTCCTGAAGTCTCTTTGAAGCATGGAAGAAAGCCTAAGGCCTCAAGAGTTATTGTTGACACTAAGGTTCAGCGCAGTGCACGTCTCAGCGCTCTACGTGATGGATACCGCAAAGTTACAAGTGGCACTCCATCTAAGAAGTCTCACACTCTGAAGAAGCGCTAGACCAAGAAGTCCCAGACTGAAGATAGCCATACTGTGCGCCCTCCAACAGCTATAGCTGACCTGCAGCGCATTGGTGCCTGACTTCGCATTGCGCCCGAGAAGATTACTGCGGATAAGCTTGCTGCTGATCCTGCCAAGTCCAACAGCAGCATGGGTTCTGATGATTAACTACATCATGCAGGGTTCAGGTCCATGGCATACCATAATCGCCATTTATCTTTCTTTCTCTGTTTGGAACTATGCGATGCTTGTCTGCTTAGTGGGTCAGTGTAGGTCATTGCGTGGCCTACTTTTAATGCTTCTACTTTTGGTTTGTAATGAATCAGACAAGGTTTAAGGATTTGAAAGTTCTATGTTGGAATGTTCGGGGCCTCAATTCTGAAGCACGTCAGCTTGCGGTCAGGCAAAAGATCGAAGAAAGTGGTTGTTCTGTCGTTTGTCTTCAGGAAACTAAATGCATGCATATTGATCAACGTTTCATTAGGAAGTTCTACTAGAGGCATTTTGATAATTTGGTTTACGTTCCCTCGGCTGGCGCGTCTGCTGGGATGGTGGTCATTTGTAATTCATCTTTTTTCATAGGTAACTTAATTGAGGCAAAACCTTATGGGATTATTGTGGAGTTTAAGTCTAAGCACACATCTGAAACCTGGTCTCTAGTCTCGATTTATGGACCATGTCAAGGTTCTGGCCGTGATGAATTTGTGCAGTGGTTATATAATCTTGATATTCAGTTTGGTGAGAATTGGCTGCTTTTGGGTGATTTCAACTTTATGCGATCGCTTGAGAACCGTAATCTTCCGGGTGGTGATGTAAACGATATTTTCTTGTTTAATGAAATAATTGGTCATTTGGGTCTTGTCGAGCTGCCAATCAAGGGTCGTCAATATACATGGTCCAATATGCAAACTTCACCGCTTCTCGAGCAGATTGATTGGTTTTTCACATCGGTTGCTTGGACATCTAATCACCCCAACACAATGGTTTTTCCTCTTGCACGCACTGCCTCTGACCACGTACCGTGTGTGGTCTCTATTGCCACATGTATTCCCAAGGCAAAAGTTTTTCGCTTTGAGAATTATTGGGTTGATTTGCCTGGCTTTGCTGATTGTGTTTCTCAGGTTTGGAACAAGCTAGTGGCCAAATCTTCTATTGCCTTTACCATTTCTGCTAAGTTTAAATCCCTCCGATATGCTCTCAAGAAATGGCATCTTAATTTGTCCACAGTCAAAGCTCTCATTGTTGATTGCAATAAAGTGATTATTTTTCTTGATGATATTGAGGAAATTAGGCCCTTGAGTTGGCCGGAGTTCAATTTTCGCAGAATTGTTAAATTGCACCTTGAGGATATCTTACATTGGCAGTTTATCTATTAGAAACAACGTTGCATGATTAGAAACATGAAAGTTGGCGAGGAAAATTCAAAAAATTTACATGCTATGGGTACGGAAAGGTATCAGAGGAACACAATCTCCTCGATCAAGTCAGTTGACGGTGATGTGATCACTGACCATCAGCAGTTGGCGGGGATGTTCTGGTCTGACTTCAATCAACGAATGGGCCAATCAAAATGCATTCAAATGGGTTTTGATCTAGACACATTAATTTGCCGGATTGATGGTCTAGAGGAGTTATCTTTACCGTTCACGCACTCTGAGGTGGATGCGGTAATTAAGAACATGCCTACTGATCGTGCTCCGGGACCGGATGGGTTTACTGGCCTATTTTTAAAGAGATGTTGGTCTAATTTGAAAGAGGATTTTAGGAAGCGTGTCCAAGAATTCTATGATGGGAAGTGCAATTTGGAGTGTCTCAATACATCTCTTATCACCCTCATTCCTAAGAAGTTGAGCCCTGAATATGTTGGTGATTTCCGGCCCATATCATTGACAAATACTTGCTTGAAGTTTTTAACCAAGCTTTTGGCTAATCGTCTCCAAGGTGTGATTTTGAATTGTATTCACCGCAACCAATATGGCTTTCTTCGGTGTCGATCCATTCAAGACTGCCTGGCGTGGTGTTTTGAATACATCCACCAATGCAAAGCTTCGAAGAGGCCTATCATTCTTCTTAAGCTTGACTTCACAAAGGCGTTTGACACCATCGAGCATGATCTGATTCTCAGGATACTGAAATGTAAGGGTTTTGACAATCATTGGACAAGTTGGATTGAGAGCATTTTGTCCACGGGCTCCTCTTCGGTTCTCTTAAATGGAGTGCCTGGTAATCATTTCGTCTGTCGTTCGGGTGTTCGTCAAGGAGTTCCACTATCTCCTTTGCTCTTTGTGACTGCTGTGGACTTACTTCAATCGGTTGTAAATGAAATGTGCTCAAGGAACACTCTCACCTTACCTATCCCAACATCTTCGATGGATTATCCGATTGTTCAGTATGCGGACGACCCACTCATTGTTCTTCCTGCTATTGACAGCCAGCTCATTGCTTTCAAAGAAATGCTTGAGGTCTTTACTAAATCAACCGGACTGAGGGTCAATTTTAGTAAATCCTCCTTGATACCAATAAATATGAGTGATGATGAGGGCAAGCGTGTTGCTAGTTTGCTTGGGTGTGATGTTGGTTCCATGCCGTTCACTTACCTTGGATTGCCCATGGGTACCTCTCGGCCAACAATTTATGATCTGTTGCCTTCGGTGGATCGTATTGAGAGACGATTATCTGCATCTTCTTGCCTGTTGAATCAAGGGAGCCGGCTACAACTCTTGCAATCTATTCTTAGTTCTATGCCAATATACTTCTTGTGCACTCTTTCGCTGCCACAGGGCATTTTGAAATAGATTGACGAATCATGCGGCAGTGCTTGTGGAGAGGGAACACGGATACGCCAGGGCAATCCTTGGTGGCTTGGAATCTGGTCTGTCGTCCTAAAAACCTGGGAGGCCTGGGCGTTCTAGACTTGAGCATACATAATGATGCCTTGTTGATCAAGCATCTTTTCAAGTTCTTTAATAAGATGGACGTGCCATGGGTATCACTCATTTGGGACACATATTATGCCGCAGCGCCACCCCAAGTCACTCAAAGCTGTGGTTCTTTCTGGTGGAGGGATGTACTGAAGCTGTACGATAGGTTTTCCAAGTTGGCGGTCCCACACGTGCGTGTGGGGGACACGGTGATCTTCTGGCTGGACTGATGGCAGCTTGGTAATAATGCGGTTCTCATTCAACACCAGTTTTCGAGGCTTCAATTTTTTGTGATTGATGACACTCTCACCATTAAGGATATGATGGAACTATCGGACCCAACCGACAAACTCCATCTGCCACTGTCTGCTGAGGCATTCGAGGAATTTAATTAGCTTCAGGCATTGCTGCCTTTGATTAACCTTCAGGAGGGGGAAAAGGATGTCTGGAAATGGCCATCCAAGTCTGGTGATTACCAGTCAAGGATTTATTACATGTCATGCTTTTCGGACACTATGGTTGATCCCATATTCAGGTGGATCTGGAAAAGTTTTTGCACCCTCAAGTTTAAAGTGTTTGTACATTCAATTACTTTTCTGGTTCAGCAGCCATTTGAATTGGAGAGGGTGATGGCAGTATCTAAGGGAGGCACCCTCAAGTTTGGCTGGCTCCTATTGATTGACCGCCTTAACACTAGGGATATGATGCAGCGGCGGCATTGGATTATCCAGGACTACACTTGTGTTCTGTGTCACTCTGCCTCTCATGAGGACAGAGCACATCTCTTCTTTGCTTGCAACTTTAGTCAACGTGTCTGGAATTACCTGGGCATTTCATGGATTATTCAGCCTAACCAGACTATTTATGAGATGGCTTCAACTGCTAGGAAGGATTTTGGTTTCCCATTTTTCTCAGAGGTAGTCTTCACTGCTACTTGGAATATTTGGACACAAAGAAATGGGAAGATTTTTAGAAATGAGTTGCCTTCTTTCAGATCCTGGAGGAGAAACTTTCTTCATGACATTTCGCTTTTAGCTCATAGAATCAAATGTAAATATAGGAATAGCCTAATTTCCTGCATAGCTACCTTACCTTAAACTCTTTTTGTAACTAATCTCTCCTCTCGTTCCTTGACTTTATCTTGTAACTTTGTAAACTCTTTGGTTCTTTGGTTCAATAAAAGACTGTGAGGATGTTGCCTTGCAGTATATAGTCAAAAAAATCTTGCCATAGCTTTAGACATCGACCTAGGTATTTTTTCTGGACTTCGTAAAAAAGATATATGTTTTTCCTGTAATATCTAGTAGAAGAACTAATTTGTATGTCTAACAGATGGACAAGACTTGGATAATTTCTGCTCGAAGACTCTTCGCTGGATATGTCGAGGGAGTTGAAAACTTCATGAACTTTATCAGAGCTGAGTACGGTGGTATGAAATCAGATGTGCTCTGCCCGTGTAGCAGTTGTATGAATTCAGTTACAAGACTCCAGTCAACTATGCGAAATCATCTACACTTGTATGGGATGTCGGTCACATATACTAGGTGGGTTCATCATGGTGAAGCTATGAACCTCAATGTTACTGACTACGTGGAAGCAGCAGATCACCATCTTGATCTGCCTGATGCTCAGATGGAAGAGGAGGAGGAGGTGGTGGTGGCGGAGCCAGTGAGTTTGACCAACATTGAAACAATGCTACGAAATGCTCGTGCATTTCATGAACTTTCACCTGCAGAAGAAAAACGGTGGGCCTGCATGTTGGAACAATGCAACGTAGTTGTCAAAGCTGTCAGTATTCTCAGCTATGGTCACCTTTCTTCAGGTGAAGACATCTAAGCAGATGACCAACAAATACTTTGATGTGATGTTGGCTGCTTTCCGCAAAGCTTTCCCAGATGCGTCTAAGCTGCCACACACCTACAGTAAAATGAAGAATTTCCTTCGTGTTGTTGGAATTGGATATGATATGATCCATGTTTGTAAGACTAATTGTGTTTTGTTCCAGAAGGATTATGCCAACCTAAGTGAATGCCAGAAAGGCAAATCATCAAGATGGAATGATGGCGATGTTGTGAAGAGGATACCTCATAATGTTCTGAGACATTTTCCAATTACACCAAGATTGCAGAGGTTGTTTCATGATGCTGAAACAAGAGAGGATGCACTGTGGCATTCTAGGAACCAGGAGTACACAGATGAGAATGTAATGAGCCATCCATCTCATGGTAGTGAGTGGAAAAGCTTCAATCAGAAACACAAAAAGTTTGCTGCTGACCTGAGAAACATTAGACTTGGCTTAGCTTCAGTTGGATTTAACCCATTTGGCCACCAGAGCACCACATATAGCATGTGGCCAATGCTTGTTATCCCTTATAACTTGCCTCCAAATGTCTACACCAAAGAATCAAACTACATGATGGCCTTGCTCATCCCAGGTCCAAAAAGTCCTGGAAAGAATTTTGATTTATTCATTGAGCCTCTTGTGGAGGAACGTCAACAGCTAAGGAGGGGTATTCTCACTCGAGACCTATATAGCAGCCCACCGACTGATTTCTTTCTGTGTGCTGTTATAAATTGGTGCATCCATAATTATCCGGCTTTGGGCACTATGTCAGGGCGAACGACACATGGTTACAATGCATATGTTCGCTGTGACAGGAATCCGTTGTAATACACAATACTTAACAAGATCTGTTACATTGGACACTGCCATTTCCTTGCCAAGGACAAGCCGCGTCCTACAAAATACCGAAGACATGTGTTCAATGCAAAGCATGAAAACCGTGGTGCGCAAAAGAGGCTCACCGCCGATGAGTTGCATGTGCAATTAGAGAAGTTCAAGCATATTACACCAGGAAACCGTCCTGGTAATCGTAGCGGGAAAAGGAAGCGTGGCAGGGCAGAAGAGAGATTGTTGTTTACCCGCAGGTCCACTTTGTGGCACTTGGATTATTGGAAAGATTTGGATCTGTGACATAATCTTGATGTGATGCACACCGAGAAAAATATATGTGACAGCATTATCGGCGCACTTCTTAATATTGAAGGCAAGACGAAAGATACCTTAAAATCTAGGATTGAATTGACACACCTGGGTATCAGAAAGGATTTGCAGGTGGAAGATGAAGGTAAACCATGGGATATGGCACCAGATGTGTACGTCTTGGACAAGGTAAAAAGAAAAGAATTCTGCGAGGTCCTGTCATGTGTGAGATTCCCACATGGATTTTCTTCCAACCCTGAAAGGATAGTCAGTGCAGATGGAAACAAGGTTGAAACCTCATGACTGCCACATCCTACTTCAAAGGGTTTTACCTGTTATCCTTAGAGGATTGGGCCGCCCTGACTTATACAAAGCAGTTGCAGAGTTGGGAAAATTCTTCAGGGAACTTTGAAGTACAAATATCAGGGTAGATGCTCTGGAGCGTCTTAGAGACAAGATACCAACTATCCTATGCAACCTTAGAGGATATATCCTCCAGCCTTCTTTGATGTGATGGTGCATTTGGCTGTTCGTCTACCTGATGAGGCACTACTTAGAGGTCCAGTACAGTATGGCTGGATGTACCCTATTGAAAGGCGGCTAGGCACTTTCAAGGGCTATGTTAGGAACAGAGCTAGACCTGAGGGTTCCATTGCAGAGGCCTACATAGCTACACAAGCATTGACATTTTGCTCAAAATACATTGAAACAGCTGATCAGCGTAGCAAAGAGGTGGGTGAAGACAATCCCGGGCTCAATGCTTCGATTATTCTGTTCGAGTTACAGGGAAGAGTCGACAAGAGGACAAACCTAAAGATTTGGACAAAATGGTTTGGTATGTGTTGAATAACTGTCCTGAGATACTACCTTATATCAACTAAGTGCTAAGTACTGTAGCTTATACATCGTAATCTACTAAACTTGCAGCACATTCTTATATACATAGATATTTGACACGATCACTATGTTGTGCAGCATCTACAAAAAGGAGTTACTTCCGCAAAATCCAAGAAACATTGACAAACTGATTATGGCAGGATTTGCGAAATGGTTCAAGAGCCATGTAAGCTTTTGAATTGCACTGTCAGTTTTTTAAT
The DNA here is from genome assembly GCF_018294505.1 of Triticum aestivum. NCBI lineage: Eukaryota > Viridiplantae > Streptophyta > Magnoliopsida > Poales > Poaceae > Triticum > Triticum aestivum. The sequence continues at coordinate 229,690,914 of NC_057799.1, forward strand.
ATATTGAATACATAAGAAGATCAGCTTGTCTATTTTCTAACCATAGGTTAAGAATATGCGGGAGTATGGGCAGGCAGGTTATGATGCCCTTTACGCACTAGCAATGGGTCGTGATACTCGGGTAAGACATTATGAATCTTGCGTTGGTGGAGATGTGCGCTACAACACCCTTGCACGCGACGAAGGCAGGAAGACACAAAAGAGTGCCATCATGAGCACGGATACGTATGACACAGAGACAACTGAAATGTATGCCAATATAACAGACATTGTTCAGTTGCAGTATATCTCCAGTTTCGAGGATCATCGATGTGTGATTCTGTTGTGCTGTCGTTGGTATAACCTGTTTTCCAGGATCGCAAAACCGAGAGCTGATGATTATGTCAAATCCATCAATGTCAAGGCGGCGTACCAGACCAACGAGCCTTTTATTTTGGCAAATCAAGCAACACAGATATTTTTCTTGGAAGACACATTTGCACGTAGCGATGACTGGAGAGTATTGCAAAGGTTTGAGCAGAGGAATTCGTTTAATGAAGTTGCACAACAAGATGATGCTTACACTGCTCCTGATGTACAAGATTCAATATATGTTCCTAATATCTTTGAGAACCATCACGTCAATGACACTGGCGAAAAGATTGCATGTTGTGCTGTGGACATACAAGAGTTGATCAAGAAGAAGCCAACGTTTGAGGACATTGAGGATGAAGAAGAAGATGACACTATGGGGAATTACGATTCAGACTGATACACATGGCAAAGATGTTGACGCTGTTGCTGTGGATGCTTATTAGATTGCTTTTTTCGTATTTGCCTATGAGAAGATGTTTTTTATCTACTATGTGAAATTGTGTTTGCTATGACAACTGAAACCTGATGAACGTGTTGTTTAGTATTTTGCTCTGAGAACATCACTTGTTATGTATGTTCATTTGTGTTTTGTGATTGTATGACGACTAAAACAAGATGACAGTGTTGTTTAGTTGTACTCATATTTGGCTGTGAAACTTGAATTTGATGACATAGTTTGCTATTGGACTGCAATTTGCTCGACGTCTTCGAATGGGAACAAAGCTGACCCGATAGGGCCACAGCTAATTTATTTATTTATTACCAAAAGGGCCTATGATATTTATTTATTTATGAGCAAAAGGGGATACCCCCGATCTCTGTTAATAGAAATCATTAGATGTTCACAACACTATGCCCAGCCTGCTACACAGGTTTCATTCATTACAAGTTTCAGCAAAGTGCTCATGTCATAGCCACTGAATACATCACGAGTGCTACATACACTGCAAATAAAGAGACAATCATCCTACAGAGCACATCGATTTTGCCCATTATCTTCACAAGCTCTTTCATCTCCTCATTGCTGTCAAGGCCATTCAGCAGCTGTTGCTTGGCCATGATCAGAGGAACTGCATCTTTAACCTTCTGCTCTGCATCTTTCTCTTCTACCGTTCCTTTAGTTACTTGTCCAACACCCCAACCTGCTGGTATTGGGATTCCTCGGCTAACCAAATAATCAGCGTAGTTGCATTCCCCCACATCAGTAACTTCCCAGAAATACAAATCACACAAATCTTCCCTTTTCTGCACAAATCAAATTGGAAGATCATCAACTAAACTATTAAAAAAATGAGCAACTGAAAGCAGCAGAACAACACTTAAACATATTATTACCCCATGATTCGGGCATTTGTAGAAGACTCAGCCAGGGTTGAGGATTGTGGTTGATACGCGACGGATGACTCTGCGTGATTTGTAGCAGTGGCACCACACCAACGACAGTGGGTTGCGATGACCAACCGGTTGTGGTGCGTGTGCCGGTGGGGGTGTGATGAGACCCACAGGCGATGGTACGGGTGGTGACTTGGCGCATATCTGGTTGTTGCCTGCTGAAGAGCAGGTGGATGGGAAGCCAGCGGACATGGTTGCTGCGGCTAGAGCTTCTAATGCTAGGCAGAGTAAGTAGAGAAGAGGAGAAGTGAACATGGGATATGTCAGTTTCATTACTTGCAGAGTAGCATAGCACCATATATAGTCATAGTCTAGGTTTGGATTCGAACCAGCTACAGGAGCACGTATCTCTTTTTTCTAAAGCTCAGCAACGTCTCTCTACTGGTACACTAACTTGTTATGTACGCCTTCTCAAGTCTTTGATTTTCTTTCTTTTTTTGTGAGGAAGGAAGGAGTACAAAATTGAGAGTTCCTTGGACTCGAATCCAAGACCTCTCGGTTGAAAACCAAGGATGCTAGTCACTTATGTGGCGAACGTTCCCTGGGAGGAGGACGGCACACGAATGCATTTTCCTCGTAGTTTTAGTTGCGACGCAAGATCGAACGGTCGCAGTTTCGGGAATGTTATCAGGCGAACGAGCCCAGTTTTTCTCTTCTTCCTATATATAAAAAAGTATGCTACTTGGTGTCATCTTAGTAAAAATATGATTGTGCCAACCTTGACAATTGGATTGACATTCAACGTCTGTCATGTTTCTTCAGTCTCTTCTTCCTCCAGCCGCCAAAGCCAAACCAGCGCCAGCAGGACCGCCTGCTCCCGCCTCCCACGGCTGGCTGTCCTGTCGCGCACGCATCGTGGCCACATCGCACCCTAGAACTCTGCGCATCTTCCCCACCTCCTGTTCGTTCCTGTCCGAGGCCTCACCATCGTCCTCTGCCTTGGTTCGCTCGCCGCGGCCGGTGTTGTCAACATGGTCAACAACCGAGAGGAATAAGGAGATGACTATACATGGTGAGGATGACAGTAGGGACCCAGCAGCGCGCGCAATAATTTTGTTTTTTCGGGACGGAGAACGGTATCAACTGGGTTGTTCGGGAGTTGTGGCCCATCTAGCACATGACCAGCCTAGTTTGTTTTTTCCTTTCTGAAAATGGCTAGCCCAGCTATTTTGTCTTTTGCAGAATAACCAACGTAGGCCTACTTGCTTTTCTACGCCCTGCTGGGCCGGAAATCTTTCAAGACGAGGAGGGATGCATTTTGCCCAGAAAATGCGCTATAAGTAATAATAAATGGGCTATAAGTAATAATAAATGGGCTATAAAATGAAAAAGTAGAGCAAATAGGCAATTAGTTCCAAAATACTTTTTTCTTTCGGATTTGGATATTTTAAATTTTATTGTTTTTGTGCGCGTAAAATTTCATTGGTTTTAAATTCAGGTATGTTTAGTTTTTAAATTAATTTGAATCTGGCTAGAAATTTCAAGTTGTATGCTGTTTGGGACAGATTTGGAGGCTGACTTGTGGGTCTACTAGGTTGACGTGTACGAAAGGCTTTATCAACTTAGTCCACAAACGATTCTAGCAGGAGTGACTGTTGGATGTTAATCCAACGGCCGTGCTGCTTCTTTCAATATCTGACCTTGTTGCTCCAGCCGCCCAAACCAGCGCCGGTGGGACTGCTTGCTCCCGCCTCCGGTGGCCCGCTGTTCTGCCGCACAGGCCGCACCACCCCACCCTACTCCATTGCTAGCCAGGCCATTCCTCTACTCACCCACACCTCTTGTTATTTTCCGGCAAGGGCAGCCGGACCAGTAAACCCTCGTACTCCACGCAGCGTGGGCAACCACTGCCGAGTCTTCCCCGGCTCCATGTCGTTCCCTTCCTAGGCCTCACCGTCGTCCACCGCCCTAGTGCTCTCGGCACGCCGTGGTCAACGTGGTCAACGAAAGACATCCATCAGACGTGGACTACACGTGGAGAGGCTGACAGTTGGGTCCACGACCGCACACAAGGAAATGCCTCCTTATTACGTGCAAAATAATGATTTCTCCACCTGACATCTAGGACCCACTAGAAGGGCCTCTATATTTCATGAAAAAATGTTCCCCCCACTAACAGGTCGGACCCACCAGCTATATCTTCTCACGCAAGGAAGTGCCTCCTTATTACGCACAAAAAGAATTAATACTCCCCCTGCTAGCTGGGACCCAACATAGTGGGAGGCTGACATATGGGCCTACTAAGTTGACGGGGACAGAGGCTTTGTCAACTTAGTCAATATGAACAATTCTAGCTCAAGTGACCACACGATGTCCATCCAACGGCCGTTGTTCTTCTTCAACCTCTGGTCTTCTTCCTCCTGCCACCCAAAGCAGCGCCGGTCGTGCCGCCTGCTCCTGCCTCCCGTGGCCGGCTGTGCTGCCGCGGAGGCCTCGTCGCCCACTACTACTCCCACCGCTGGCCAGGCCCTGCAGCGACGACAGCCTGACACCGCACCCAAACCAGTGAACCCTCGTACTCCTCTTCGCGTGGGCATCCACTGCCGCGTCTTCCCTAGATCCGCATCATCCCCTTCCTAGGCCTCGCCGTTGTCCACCGCTTTGGTGCTCTCGGCTTGGTGTGGTCAATGTGGTCACTGACCGACTTCCATCGGAAGAGTACTGTACGTGGAGAGGCTGACAGTTGGGTCCACAGCCGCACACAAGGAAATGCCTCCTTATTACGCGCAAAATAATGATTCCTACACCTAACAGCAGAGACCCACCAGACGGGTAACCGTATTTCACGAAAATAACGTTTCCCCCCTGACTGCTGGGACCCACCGGCTACATCTTCGCACGCAAGGAAGTGCATCCATATTACGGGAAAAAGAAATGATTCGCCCCCGTGACTGCTGGGACCCACCAGCTACATCTTCGCACGCAAGGAAGTGCCTGACAGTCAGGAACCACCTGGTCGAAGCGTACGTAGCGTTGTCATTCTGGCCGCGAACGTGTACGTACATATGATCGGTATGTCTGTAGGCTGCAGCGATGAACCGTGGCCGCGTAAGGAAGGACATGTTGGGGAACGTAGTAATTTCAAAAAAATTCTACGCACACGCAAGATCATGGTGATGCATAGCAATGAGAGGGGAGAGTGTTGTCCACGTACCCTCGTAGACCGAAAGCGGAAGCGTTAACACAACGCGGTTGATGTAGTCGTACGTCTTCACGATCCAACCGATCAAGTACCGAACGCACGGCACCTCCGAGTTCAGCACACGTTCAGCTCGATGACGTCCCTCGTACTTCGATCCAGCCTACTGTTGAGGGAGAGTTTCGTCAGCACGACGGCGTGGTGACAATGTTGATGTTCTACCGACGCAGGGCTTCGCCTAAGCACCGCTACGATATTATCGAGGTGTAATATGGTGGAGGGGGGCACCGCACACGGCTAAGAGATCAATAGATCAATTGTTGTGTCTTTGGGGTGCCCCCCTGCCCCCGTATATAGAGGAGCAAGGGGGAGGCCGCCGGCCAAGGAGGAGGGCGCGCCAAGGGGGGAGTCCTACTCCCACCGGGAGTAGGACTCCTCCTTTCCTTGTTGGAGTAGGAAAAGGGAAGGGAGAAACAGAAAGAAGGAAGGGGGCGCCCCCCTCCCTAGTCCAATTCGGACTAGTCCATGGGGACGGGTGCGGCCACCCTTTGGGGCCTTTCTCTCCTTTCCCGTATGGCCCATTAAGGCCCAATACGAATTCTCGTAACTCTCCGGTACTCCGAAAAATACCCGAATCACTCGGAACCTTTCCGATGTCCGAATATAGTCGTCCAATATATCGATCTTTACGTCTCGACCATTTCGAGACTCCTCGTCAAGTCCCTGATCTTATCCGAGACTCCGAACTCCTTCGGTACATCAAAACTCATAAACTCATAATAAAACTGTCATCGTAACATTAAGCGTGCGGACCCTATGGGTTCGAGAACTATGTAGACATGACCGAGACACCTCTCCGGTCAATAACCAATAGCGGAACCTGGATGCTCATATTGGTTCCGACATATTCTACGAAGATCTTTATCGGTCAGACCGCATAACAACATACGTTGTTCCCTTTGTCATCGGTATGTTACTTGCCCGAGATTCGATCGTCGGTATCTCGATACCTAGTTCAATCTCGTTACCGGCAAGTCTCTTTACTCGTTCCGTAATACATCATCCCACAACTAAATCATTAGTCACAATGCTTGCAAGGCTTATAGTCATGTGTATTACTGAGTGGGCCCAGAGATACCTCTCCGACAATCGGAGTGACAAATCCTAATCTCGAAATACGCCAACCCAACAAGTACCTTCGGAGACACCTGTAGAGCACCTTTATAATCACCCAGTTACGTTGTGACGTTTGGTAGCACACAAAGTGTTCCTTCGGTAAACGGGAGTTGCATAATCTCATAGTCATAGGAACATGTATAAGTCATGAAGAAAGCAATAGCAACATACTAAAACGATCGAGTGCTAAGCTAACGGTATGGGTCAAGTCAATCACATCATTCTCCTAATGATGTGATCCTGTTAATCAAATGACAACTCATGTCTATGGCTAGGAAACATAACCATCTTTGATCAACGAGCTAGTCAAGTAGAGGCATACTAGTGACACTCTGTTTGTCTATGTATTCACACATGTATTATGTTTCCGGTTAATACAATTCTAGCATGAATAATAAACATTTATTATGATATAAGGAAATAAATAATAACTTTATTATTGCCTCTAGGGCATATTTCCTTCAGTCTCCCACTTGCACTAGAGTCAATAATCTAGTTCACATCGCCATGTGATTTAACATCAATAATTCACATCACCATGTGATTAACACCCATAATTCACATTGTCATGTGACCAACACCCAAAGAGTTTACTAGAGTCAATAATCTAGTTCACATCGCTATGTGATTAACACCCAAAGAGTACTAAGGTGTGATCATGTTTTGATTGTGAGATAATTTTAGTCAACGGGTCTGTCACATTCAGATCCGTAAGTATTTTGCAAATTTCTATGTCTACAATGCTCTGCACGGAGCTACTCTAGCTAATTGCTCCCACTTTCAATATGTATCTAGACCGAGACTTAGAGTCATCTAGATTAGTGTCAAAACTTGCATCGACATAACCCTTGACGACGAACCTTTTGTCACTTCCATAATCGAGAAACATATCCTTATTCCACTAAGGATAATTTTGACCGCTGTCTAGTGATCTACTCCTAGATCACTATTGTACTCCCTTGCCAAAATCAGTGTAGGGTATATGATAGATCTGGTACACAGCATGGCATACTTTATAGAACCTATGGCCAAGGCATAGGGAATGACTTTCATTCTCTTTCTATCTTCTGCCGTGGTCGGGCTTTGAGTCTTACTCAATTTCACACCTTGTAACACAGGCAAGAACTCTTTCTTTGACTGTTCTATTTTGAACCACTTCAAAATCTTGTTAAGGTATGTACTCATTGAAAAAACTTATCAAGCGTCTTGATCTATCTCTATAGATCTTGATGCTCAATATGTAAGCAGCTTCACCGAGGTCTTTCTTTGAAAAACTCCTTTCAAACACTCCTTTATGCTTTGCAGAATAATTCTACATTATTTTCGATCAACAATATGTCATTCACATATACTTATCAGAAATGCTGTAGTGCTCCCACTGACTTTCTTGTAAATACAGGCTTCACCGTAAGTCTGTATAAAACTATATCCTTTGATCAACTTATCAAAGCGTATATTCCTACTCCGAGATGCTTGCACTAGTCCATAGATGGATCGCTGGAGCTTGCATATTTTGTTAGCACTTTTAGGATTGACAAAACCTCTTGGTTGCATCATATACAACTCTTCCTTAATAAATCCATTAAGGAATGCAGTTTTGTTTATCCATTTGCCATATTTCATAAAATGCGGCAATTGCTAACATGATTCGGACAGACTTAAGCATAGATACGAGTGAGAAATTCTCATCGTAGTCAACACCTTAAACTTGTCGAAAACCTTTTTGCGACAATTCTAGCTTTGTAGATAGTAACACTACTATCAGCGTCCGTCTTCCTCTTGAAGATCCATTTAATCTCAATGGCTCGCCGATCATTGGGCAAGTCAACCAAAGTCCATACTTTGTTCACATACATGGATCCCATCTCAGATTTCATGGCCTCAAGCCATTTTGCGGAATCTGGGCTCACCATTGCTTTTTCATTGTTCGTAGGTTCGTCATGGTCTAGTAACATAACCTCTAGAACAGGATTGCCGTACCACTCTCGTGCGGATCTCACTCTGGTTTACCTACGAGGTTTGGTAGTAACTTGATTTGAAGTTACATGATCATCATCATTAGCTTCCTCACTAATTGGTGTAGGTGTCGTAGAAACTGGTTTCTGTGATGATCTACTTTCCAATAAGGGAGCATGTACAGTTACCTCATCAAGTTCTACTTTCCTCCCACTCACTTCTTTCGAGAGAAACTCCTTCTCTAGAAAGGATCCATTCTTAGCAACGAATGTCTTGCCTTCAGATCTGTGATAGAAGGTGTACCCAACTTTCTCCTTTGGGTATCCTATGAAGACACATTTCTCCTATTTGGGTTTGAGCTTATCAGGATGAAACCTTTTCACAAAAGCATCGCAACCCCAAACTTTAAGAAACAACAACTTTGGTTTCTAGCCAAACCACAGTTCATAAGATGTCGTCTCAACGGATTTAGATGGTACCCTATTTAACGTGAATGCAGCTGTCTCTAATGCATAACACCAAAACGATAGTGGTAGATCGGTAAGAGACATCATATCTCGCACCATATCTAATAAAGTATGGTTACGATGTTCGGACACACCATTACACCGTGGTGTTCCAGGTGGCGTGAGTAGTGAAACTATTTCACATTGTTTTAACTGAAGGCCAAACTCGTAACTCAAATACTCTTCTCCACGATCAGATCGTAGAAACTTTATTTTCTTGTTACGATGATTTTCTGCTTCACTCTGAAATTATATGAACTTTTCAAATGTTTCAGACTTCTGTTTCATTAAGTAGATATACCCATATCTGCTCAAATCATCTGTGAAGGTCAGAAAATAATGATACCTGCTACGAGCCTCAATATTCATCGGACCACATACATCTGTATGTATGATTTCCAACAAATCTGGTGCTCTCTCCATAGTTCCGGAGAACGGCGTTTTAGTCATCTTGCCCATGACGCACGGTTCGCAAGCATCAAGTGATTCCAAAATCCCATCAGTATGGAGTTTCTTCATGTGCTTTACACCAATATGACCTAAACGGCAGTGCCACAAATAAGTTTGCACTATCATTATTATCTTTGCATCTTTTGGCTTCATTATTATGAATATGTGTATCACTACGATCGAGATCCAACAAACCATTTTATTGGGTGTATGACCATAGAAGGTTTTATTCATGTAAACAGAACAACAATTATTCTCTAATTTAAATGAATAACCGTATTGCAACAAACATGATCAAATCATATTCATGCTCAACGCAAACACCAAATAACACTTATTTAGTTTCAATACTAATCCCGAAAGTATAGGGAGTGTGCGATGATGATCATATCAATCTTGGAACTACTTCCAACACACATCGTCACCTCGCCTTTTACTAGTCTCTGTTTATTCTGCAACTCCCGTTTCGAGTTACTACTCTTAGCAACTGAACCAGTATCAAATACCGAGGGGTTGCTATAAACACTAGTAAAGTACACATCAATAACATGTATATCCAATATACCTTTGTTCACTTTGCCATCCTTCTTATCCACCAAATAGTTGGGGTAGTTCCGCTTCCAGTGACCAGTCCCTTTGCAGTAGAAGCACTTAGTCTCAGGCTTAGGACCAGACTTAGGCTTCTTCACTTGAGCAGCAACTTTCTTGCCGTTCTTCTTGAAGTTCCCCTTCTTCCCTTTGCCCTTTTCTTGAAACTAGTGGTCTCGTCAACCATCAACACTTGATGTTTTTCTTGATTTCTACCTTCATCGATTTCAGCATCACGAAGAGCTCGGGAATTACTTTCGTCATCCCTTGCATACTATAGTTCATCACGAAGTTCTACTAACTTGGTGATGGTGACTAGAGAATTCTGTCAATCACTATTTTATCTGGAAGATTAACTCCCACTTGATTCAAGCGATTGTAGTACCCAGACAATCTGAGCACATGCTCACTGCTTGAGCTATTCTCCTCCATCTTTTAGCTATAGAACTCGTTGGAGACTTCATATCTCTCAACTCGGGTATTTGCTTGAAATATTAACTTCAACTCCTGGAACATCTCATATGGTCCATGACGTTCAAAACGTCTTTGAAGTCTCGATTCTAAGCCGTTAAGCATGGTGCACTAAACTATCAAGTAGTCATCATATTGAGCTAGCCAAACGTTCATAACGTCTGCATCTGCTCCTGCAATAGGTCTGTCACCTAGCGGTGCATCAAGGACATAATTTTTCTGTGCAGCAATGAGGATGATCCTCAGATCACGGATCCAATCCGCCTCTTTGCTACTAACATCTTTCAACATAATTTTCTCTAGGAACATATCAAAAATAAACACAGGGAAGCAACAATGCGAGCTATTGATCTACAACATAATTTGCAAAATACTATCAGGACTAAGTTCATGATAAATTTAAGTTCAATTAATCATATTTCTTACGAACTCCCACTTAGATAGACATCTCTCTAATCCTCTAAGTGATCACGTGATCCATATCAACTAAACCATGTCCGATCATCACGTGAGATGAAGTAGTTTCAATGGTGAACATCACTGTGTTGATCATATCTACTATATGATTCACGCTCGACCTTTCGGTCTCCGTGTTCCGAGGCCATATCTGCATATGCTAGGCTCGTCAAGTTTAACCTGAGTATTCCGCGTGTGCAACTGTTTTGCACCCGTTGTATTTCAACGTAGAGCCTATCACACCCAATCATCACGTGGTGTCTCAGCAGGAAGAACTTTCGCAACGGTGCATACTCAGGGAGAACACTTTTATCTTGAAATTTTTAGTGAGAGATCATCTTATAATGCTACCGTCAATCAAAGCAAGATAAGATGCATAAAATATAAACATCACATGCAATCAATATAAGTGATATGATATGGCCATCATCATCTTGTGCTTGTGATCTCCATCTCCGAAGCACCGTCATGATCACCATCGTCACCGGCGCGACACCTTGATCTCCATCGTAGCATCGTTTGTGTCTCGCCAACTATTGCTTTTTCGACTATCGCTACTGCTTAGTGATAAAGTAAAACAATTACATGGCGATTGCATTGCATACAATAAAGCGACAACCATATGGCTCCTGCCAGTTGCCGATAACTCGGTTACAAAACATGATCATCTCATACAATAAAATATAGCATCACGTCTTGACCATATCACATCACAACATGCCCTGCAAAAACAAGTTAGATGTCCTCTACTTTGTTGTTGCAAGTTTTACGTGCCTGCTATGGGCTTAGCAAGAACCGTTCTTACCTACGCATCAAAACCACAACGATAGTTTGTCAAGTTGGTGTTGTTTTAACCTTCGCAAGGACCGGGTGTAGCCACACTCGGTTCAACTAAAGTGAGAGAGACAGACACCCGCCAGTCACCTTTAAGCAACGAGTGCTCGCAACGGTGAAACCAGTCTCGCGTAAGCGTATGCGTAATGTCGGTCCGGGCCGCTTCATCTCACAATACCGCTGAACCAAATATGACATGCTGGTAAGCAGTATGACTTATACCGCCCACAACTCACTTGTGTTCTACTCGTGCATATAACATCAACGCAGAAAACCTAGCTCGGATGCCACGTTGGGGAACGTAGTAATTTCAACAATTTTCTACGCACACGCAAGATCATGGTGATGCATAGCAAAGAGAGGGGAGAGTGTGGTCCACGTACCCGCGTAGACCGAAAGTGGAAGCGTTAACACAACGCGGTTGATGTAGTCGTATGTCTTCACGATCCGGCCGATCAAGTACCGAACACATGGCACCTCCGAGTTCAGCACACGTTCAGCTCGATGACGTCCCTCGAACTGCGATCCAGCCGAGTGTTGAGGGAGAGTTCCGTCAGCACGACGGCGTGGTGAAAATGTTGATGTTCTACCGACGCAGGGCTTCGCCTAAGCACCGCTACGATATTATCGAGGTGTAATATGGTGGAGGGTGCCCCGCACATGGCTAAGAGATCAATAGATCAATTGTTTTGTCTTTGGGGTGCCCCCTGCCCCCGTATATAAAGGAGCAAGGGGGAGGCCGCCGGCCAAGGAGGAGGGAGCGCCAAGGGGGGAGTCCTACTCCCACCAGGAGTAGGACTCCTGCTTTCCTTGTTGGAGTAGGAAAAGGGAAGGGAGAAGGAGAAAGAAGGAAGGGGGCGCCCCCTGCCTAGTCCAATTCGGACTAGTCCCTGGGGAGGGGTGCGGCCACCCTTTGGGGCCTTTCTCTCCTTTCCCGTATGGCCCATTAAGGCCCAATACGAATTCCCGTAACTCTCCGGTACTCCGAAAAATACCCGAATCACTCGGAACCTTTCCGATGTCCCAATATATCGATCTTTACGTCTCGACCATTTGGAGACTCCTCGTCAAGTCCCTGATCTCATTCGGGACTCCGAACTCCTTCGGTACATCAAAACTCATAAACTCATAATAAAACTGTCATCGTAACGTTAAGCGTGCGGACCCTACGGGTTCGAGAACTATGTAGACATGACCGAGACACCTCTACGGTCAATAATCAATAGCAGAACCTGGATGCTCATATTGGTTCCCGCATATTCTACGAAGATTTTTATGGGTCAGACCGCATAACAACATACGTTGTTCCCTTTGTCATCTGTATGTTACTTGCCCGAGATTCGATCGTCGGTATCTCGATACCTAGTTCAATCTCGTTACCGGCAAGTCTCTTTACTCGTTCCATAATACATCATCCCGCAACTAACTCATTAGTCACAATGCTTGCAAGGCTTATAGTGATGTGTATTACTGAGTGGGCCGAGAGATACCTCTCCGACAATCGGAGTGACAAATCCTAATCTCAAAATACGCCAACCCAACAAGTACCTTCGGAGACACCCGTAGAGCACCTTTATAATCACCCAGTTACGTTGTGACGTTTGGTAGCACACAAAGTGTTCCTCCGGTAAACGGGAGTTGCATAATCTCATAGTCATAGGAACATGTATAAGTCATGAAGAAAGCAATAGCAACATACTAAAACGATCGAGTGCTAAGCTAATGGAATGGGTCAAGTCAATCACATCATTCTCCTAATGATGTGATCCCGTTAATCAAATGACAAGTCATGTCTATGGCTAGGAAACATAACCATCTTTGATCAACGAGCTAGTCAAGTAGAGGCATACTAGTGACCTCTGTTTGTCTATGTATTCACACATGTAGTATGTTTCCGGTTAATATAATTGTAGCATGAATAATAAACATTTATCATGATATAAGGAAATAAATAATAACTTTATTATTGCCTCTAGGGCATATTTCCTTCAGGGCACGTGTTGTAGTAGAGGCGCCTATGTAGCATGTACACGTACGTATAGCGGCCAAGGTGCAAGAAAGTAAATACGGCCACGTACGTACATACGGGTGGGGTCTTGAACGCCTACTCGTGCATATGTACGGCCATGGCCCATGTACATGGCTGGGTCAGAATGGAGAAACTACATCGTCGTCGTGTTCATGGGGAGCCAACCGGCTGGGTCGGAACGGAATGCGTCGTCATGTTCATCGGGAGCCAACCGGCTTGGATGGAACAGCCGATGGAAACGAGGCCTGCTGTACCGCAGAACGAAGTAAACGGCCTTGTGTTCGACCGACCAGGGTCAAAATGGGATCCTCTTCATCGGGAGGGGTCTGGTGGACCGCAAAACGAAGGAAACGGACTTCTCTTGGTCGAAACGGGGTCCTATTGATCGGGAGGGGTGTGGCGTACGGCAAAACGGAGGAAACGGACTTGTGTTGGAGTGCTGCAGTTGAAATGGGGGTCCTATTCATCGGGAGGGGTGTGACTTACCGCAAAACGGGACTCCATGGGATACTGTTCATCTCCACCATGGACCTCCTCCAGCCTCCACGAGGTATTGTTCATCCACCGTGGACCTCCTCCAGCCTCCACCTGCGACTGTTCATCCAACCTCCACCGCTCCTCCACCGGCTACTGTTCAACCAGCCCTCTCCACGGGGTCCTGTTCAACCACCCCTCCACGAGCTACTGTTCATCCAGCCCTCCACTGCCTACTAGTCAACCAGCCCTCCACCGGTTACTGTTTAACCTTCCCTCCATGGGGTCCTGTTCATCCACCGGCTCGATCGATCGTGGTCCTATTCATCCAGCGGCAACGACCTCTACTACCATGGGTTCTGGTTCATCCAACCCCCCACCAGGAACTGTTCATCCAAACCTCCAACAACGCTCACTGTTCATCAAGAGGCAGCAGGTTCGATCGGCTTCAGTTACCAGTAGTAGCGAAGGACTCGCTCGATCGGGTTTAGTTAACGGCCATCGATTGATCGCTCGGGTTCAGTAACGCGTAGCATGTAGTGCAATCGCTCGGGGTCAGTTAGAGCCCAATGCCTCGCTCGGGTTCAGTTAGAGCGCAATGCCTCGCACACATGCGCGTACGTATGAGAGAAACGCGCATCGCTCGGCCCCCGACCACCCACCGTAACCGGGAACTCCCCCGATATTTTCCTCGCCCTCGCTTCTACCACAGTTTTTTCTGTCATGGACGGCCCAAAGAATGTCATGCAGCTGCGTCTCCGCCCGCCCAGGACGAAAAGCCCATTTTCTGTCATGATTTTTTTGTCATAGAAGTAGGAGGCCACCACATCTATGATGATACCAGGTTTTGTGACAATTACACAAGGTGAGGCTGACTTTGGTAACCCGAACACACCACCTGGACTAGTGTCACCTCAGGCGCAGGGTCTTGTCACTTCACAGCGAGGACCGGATGAATAATATTTTGACCATCAAGTGTACCATAGTTTACTACTACTAGTAGGAACATACGGAGTAGTACTGTATAGAGGAAGTAGGTCTCCCATGCTAGCATGCCTCTGGGTTCACTTCATCCTCTAGGTATCATCCATATTGCGAGCAGAACAAAATTCTCGTGCATGAGGAAGCGCGAAGAAGGGCTTTATCTTTTTGAGGATAACCACATATTCCTTAACCAGAGAATGTTGTGTCTCCCATGCACGCGCCAATATGCATCCGAACCAGGTACGACACATTTTTTATAGCTGTTTGTATAGGTCCCACCTGTCAGGAGGGGTGCAGAAATAAAAAGGAATCATAAAATGTCTCGCAGCGGTGATTCGAAAGAGTGACCTCAACTAGCTAGTGGCACATGTAGCGCTAGAAGGATGGGCACGTACACGGATAGGTACCACTCCTCAGTCTACCTGCATAGCCTTTTCGTTTAGTCTACCTAGCCGTGTAATCAACTACCTTCAGTCCACTTCTCCTATTTACTTCTTCATCGGGAACTGATTTTCCTCGGCTTCTTCACCTCTCCTTTATCTTCATTTGCATCCAAAACCCACTGCATTCACATTGTTTTAACCTCTTCACATACTCTTGGAGTAATACTGAAGCCCCTTTAAATAATCGTCTTCTTCAGTTAGACTAGCCATCTAATCCTAATTCTCCAAACAATAGCCCTCCGGTACAACGATTCCAAATAGCGAAAGAGATCCAGATGCAGGTTTTTAGCATCGAACATGTCCTCGTCGAAGGCTCGTTGAGAATAGTTGCCACCGTCACCAACCACCCAAGGGTTGTTCGAAAGTGGATCAACAATGTATCCAACTCCCTCCAAAAGGTAGAGATCAAGGCCATCAATCTCGACACAGAGTACACGGAGCGTGCCACTGGGAAGATCCAAGGCGCCGCTGTCCTTCAGCTGTGTCTCGAATATAATGTTTTGGTGTACCACATCATACACGCGCCCTCTGTCGGTGTCAAAACCGGCGGATCTTGGGTAGGGGATCCTGAACTGTGCGTCTAAGGTCGATGGTAACAGGAGACAGGGGACACGATGTTTACCCACGTTCGGGCCCTCTCTATGGAGGTAATACCCTACTTCCTGCTTGATTGATCTTGATGGATATGAGTATTACAAGAGTTGATCTACCGCGGGATCGTAATGGCTAAATCCTAAAAGTCTAGCCTGTATGACTATGGTAATGAGTCTCTCCCCTCCGACTTAGTCCTCCGGTTTATATAGACATCGGGAGGATCTAGGGTTACACAAGGTCGGTTACACAGAAAGGTATCTACACATTTGATCGCCAAGCTTGCCTTCCACGCCAAGGAGAGTCCCATCCTGACACGGGTAAAGTCTTCGGTCTTTGTATCTTCACAGCCCATGGCTAATAGGCCGGACGCCCGAGGACCCCTTAGTCCAGGACTCCCTCAGTAGCCCCTGAAACTGGCTTCAATGACGAGGTATCCGGCGGGCAGATTTGTCTTCGGCATTGCAAGGCGGGTTCCTCCTTCTGATCTCCAATATAGTCTTCGGACGTATTGATCGTGTCCGGACCTTTAACACACACACCACACACAACCGGAGAGAATATAATATTCCACGAGTTCAATCTGCTGACAACTTTTTGCAACATGACATCACGTCCGCCCGGTCATAATTTCGAACCGTTTTTCGTCTGCTGCTCCACGTTTCGAGACGCGGTTGCCATTGGCACATCTTGTCGAAGTGGAGATCGTGTCCCCTCATTACGGGATTCTCATCAATACGGGCGTGGGTAGTCCAACCGTGTTGTTTACACAGCCCTTGGGAATAGGCGAGTATTATGGCGAGTGGGGAGGCGTTCAATATTCACTGCCTTTATAAGGAGACAAGGATTCCCTTTCTTCACCTATGCCTTCTCTTCCTCTCTGTCCTTCCATTCTCGAGCTCCAGCGCACAAGTTCCCATCTTCTCCTTCTCAAGGAAGCACTCAATCATGTCCAGATCCGGAGGCCAAGGCAAGTGGATGGTCTCCTCCGTCAAGGAGAAGGACATCACCCAGCTCCAGGCGGCCGGGTATCTTGCGAAAGGAATCGCTCACCGTCTGCCCACCAAGGGGCAAGTCATCCCCACCCCAAAGCCTACTGAGAGGGTAGTTTTCCTCCCTCACTTCGTCCGAGGACTAGGGTTTCCACTTCACCCTTTCTTCCGTGGACTCATGTACTATTACGGGCTAGATTTCCATAATTTAGCCCCGAACTCCTTCCTCAACATCTCGGCATTCATTGTTGTTTGCGAGGCCTTCCTCCGCATCCAGCCCCACTTTGGCCTATGGCTCAAGATCCTCAAAGTGAGGCCGAAGGTGGTGGATGGTCAGCACGTGGAGTCCGGAGGCGCCATGGTGAGCAAGATGCCCAACGTCACTTGGCCCACAGGCACGTTTGTGGAGATTGTCAAGGAGTGGCAGAAGCAGTGGTTCTACATCACAGAGCCATGCGGCGCCACTTGGGCGGCGGCTCCTGAGTTCAAGGCCGGAGCCCCAATGCGACTCACCTCCTGGTCGGAGAAGGCCCCAACTGGTCTGCGTCAGATGAGCTGATAGCACTGCAAACGCGCATTCAGAGTATGGTAGATAAAAACATCAAGCTCGTCGACGTGATCCAGGTGATGCTGGTTCGCCGGATTCTCCCCTGCCAAAGCCGAAGCTTCCCTTTATGGGAATTCGATGCGGAGAAGCACCAGACCCTGGGGGGTCTTCGGAACTACTCACGAAGACGCCTGGAAGTTGCTCTTCAAGGGCAACGTGAAGCTGCCGGTCATAGATTCGGACCGTGGGCATGATCACACCCATCCCGCCAATGCGGTAAGTTCTCCTTTTCTCACGGCATACCTTCTACTTGTCTATTCAAGGAGGATGCCTAATCTTTGCTGTATTTTTTCAAGTGTGGACGGAGAGAGCGGAGCGGATCCAGAGTTCGGCTCCGCTGCCCGAAGAGCCAGTCATCCCGCTCCTGGCGAAGATGCTGGTTCCGGCGCCCTATCGGCCGCTGGAAAAGAACGCCAAGGGGGGCAAAGGTGGCCCCCGTCGCAAAGGTGCTTCAGACGCGATGTCCAAAGACGCTAAGACCCATTCCTCCGCCGCCGAGGACGACGACGAGAAGGAGATCCCTCCTCTTACCGGGGGAAAGAGGAAGAGGGCGGCCTCCACGAATCTGGAGGCCGAGACGTCCAAGAAGGGGAAGGGCTCCCTCATGGATAACTCCGCGTGGGATGTCGACAGAAGTCCGGAGCGACGCCCCCGTACTAAGCCCCGGGCTGCATCGTAAGTGCCAAGACTCGTACATACCCATATATCCAGCCGCTCCTCTTCATCGTACTGACATGGTTAATTATGCTATTGCAGTCCGGCTCACGATAGCTCCCAGCGATCCTCACCAAGGGGTTCGCTGGACTCGAGGGCGATGGCCAGCGAGTCACCGCCGGCCGCTTACTCTTCCAAGGCCAAGGGCGACGCCGAGGTACTGTCGCGAATGACCTTTCCAGGCCAGGGGGAGGTTCAGGAGGCGCCAGAAGGTGAAACCTCCATTGCCGGACACCAAGGGGAGGAAATCCCGATGGAGACAGGTGATGAGGGCCCTATTCAGTTCGGCCCTTAGCCGAATATGATTCCGGTGACCAATACGGCTCTGGAATCCGATGTGCAACCTCCTTCGAAAGAGGGGGGTATGCCCGTTCCGCCGGTGACCCCTGTCCAACCAGGGGCACTGGATAATCTGCTAGAAGCGTTGCAAGGCGCTTCCATTGTGGATGAGCATCGTGTTCTTATGGGAACGGTAATTGAAAGGGTTTAGTCCGCCAAGAGCGGACTAACCGAAGCCTGCAGCAGCCTGCTGACAGGTTTTGAGGTAAGCGACGCAAAAAAAGAATATCCCAATACAGACAGTAGCCCCTAAGACACTGGCCGGTGTTCGAAAAGAGAAATTGGACAGAGGATCAATCCCTTACTACAGGAAACTAACTAAATATGTCTGAAATGAATACACAGGCATCGCTGCTGGCCGCGGCCTCGCATACTGCCGAAGTCTCCGGACTAAAGCAAGAGACTGGACCAGGCCGAGGAGGAGCTCGGGCAGGTGAGGAGGCAGCTCCAGGAGAAGCAAGGTATGTAATAACCCGTTATATATTCAAAAAGAGTAAAATGATATATATTGATTGAAGTGTCATGATATGTATAGGAGCGACGACCGAGGTCGAGGCCCTAAAAAAGGCCCTTGCCGAAGCCGAGGGGAAGGCTGTCAAGGAGCAGGCCGCCCGTAAGAAGCTCAAGGCTCGGTTCAACGAGGTCCAGCAAGAGCTCCAGGACGCGGTGAGGAAGTGCGGGACCTTGGAGCGCGACGCGTCGGTTCAAGAGACCGAACTTGCCAGGGCTCGTCAGAGCGCAGAGACGGCCCGGAATGAGGCCCAGGGCGCCCTCAAGTAGATCCAAGAGGCCAGGAAGATCGCGGCGGGTAAGGCATTTAGTATGCAAAGCAAGTGTGTGAAGAGGAAGTATCTTTTACTAACCCGGATTCGGAGTTCTCTAGGGGCTTTTGCCGATCTGCCATGTAGTGTGTCCGACGCCGCAGAGTTCTTCCGAGCCGAAGAAGGGAGCTCCACGAAGAAGCTGCCCTGGTCACAATATCTTGCGCCAGAACATCCGGTGCCCTTCAGCGATCAACTAAAACAGCTGGTCGAGCTGCACAGGGTGGCCGAACTGGCCATGAAGGATTTAATAGTCTGGCTGTGGCCAGCCGAAGCTATACCCATTAGTTACTTCGGCCTCGTGAAGCGGCTGGTGGATGCCTGTCCTCGGTTGGATGCTGTCAAGTGGTCCGTCTGCATCGAGGGCGCGCGTATGGCCTTCACCCGCGTCAAGGTCTGGTGGGCGAAGATGGACGCCGTCAATATTGTGACCAAGGGGCCACCCGAGGGCAAGGAGCACCGCACACGCAAGCGGTATTTTGGAGATGTCCTGGAGGGGTGTCGTATTGTAGCGACACAGTGTTTGCAAGACATTATCTTTGAATGAATGCATTCGAGTTGCCTCTACCTTGTATGATAAAACAAGGTGGGTTTGTAATATAATGTTTGTTATGTTAAAAATTTTACCTCCTGTGCGGCCGTGTTGTATGGAGTCTGAGGGTTGGCCAGTTGTCGGCTTCTGCCCCCATGTAGGTAGTATGGAGGTGTTCGGGATGGAATCTAAACACTCTTGATCCAATTATATGGTACTTGAAGGAGTTGTTTAGCGCAACGAACCAGGCAATCAGACTATGCGGCTTTAACACCCTCACTTAGCCATAGGAGTTTAACAATAAAAATGTTGGCGCAACCCCTAGTATCCGAACTAGAGTGCTATAAGCGCCTGATTGGGAAGTAACGATCCTTTGCGTAATGCGGAAGAAATATCCAACGACTTGCAACCTCCGAACAGGTGACCGCCTCTCGCCGCATCATGACAGTCAGTTTTCGGCTTTCTCTACTGAGGTGCTCCTTTGGATGAACCAAGGCACAATCGCAGTAGTTCTCCCTTTACTACCTTAGCCGATATAGCGGAACGTAAGGTAGCAAGCACAGGAGCCGGGCAACCCAACTATTGACCAAAGACATGATTCGGAGCCAATGCATATAGTGCTAAATTCATGGTGCCGAACTATACCATAACAAGTGTTTGGACTTTTGTTGCCATAGTGCGGGGTGCTATGAAATCCCTGGCAAATATGAATCGTACCAAAGTGTATGGGTGCTACCTGATAAGGTTGCCCACATGAGAAAAGAAAAAAAGAAAAGAAAACAGAAAGGGTGCAAAGGTGATAGGCTGGGGCCCTATAGCTCGGGCCGCAAACTGTTTCCATTCTAATTTGATTAATACATCAAGGCACATTCATACAAGTAGTGCGATAAGCAACAAGCTATTTAACATGCCAAAAACCAAGGGAGAGCTGCATGTGGGTCCTGAAAAACAGGTAGAGTGATCGTTAATGAAACCACCTTGAAAATCCCTCATACGTCTGTGTTTCTTGCCATCTTGGTGTGTTTATCCTTCAAGAGGACCGGTGATCAGGCCATCAGATGGGGCCTGCAGGATTGAAACCTGAAAAGGAAACGAATAAAACTGAAAGTATCTGTGTATCCAGTGCCGGTTGAGCCGTAATGTGAATCACAAGCTAGCTATGCCTCCGTCGATGCCCATGGAATTTTTAGTGCGTATTATGTACGCGCGGTGCGAATGCCACCACTTGACCTGGACTGAGACGGAGGCCGAATTGCTAGTCTAGCTCCTGATGAGCCGAGGTGTCCTGCTGCAGGGTAGTTCAGACCCTCTTAACGGTGTCCGTGGGCTCGGCAGCTGAATTAAGGTTCTGCTGGAGAAGGCCGCTCTATACTTCTGCTGCTAAGGCGGCTGTGTGCTCTTCTGTATGGAGGGAGCGTTCCGTACTTCCATTGGCCGTTATGACGCCACGTGGACCGGGCATGTTGAGCTTGAGATAAGCATAGTGTGGCACTGCGTTGAATCGAGCGAATGTGGTCCGTCCGAGTAGTGCGTGATAGCCGCTGCGAAAGGGGACGATGTCAAAGATTAACTCCTCACTTTGGAAATTGTCTCGAGATCCAAAGACAACCTCTAGTGTGATTGAGCCCGTACAGCGGGCCTCTACACCTGGTATGACTCCTTTGAAGGTAGTCTTTGTGGGCTTGATCCGCAATGGATTAATGCCCATTTTTTGCACTGTATCTTGATAGAGCAGATTGAGGCTGCTACCTCCGTCCATAAGGACGCTCGTCAGGTGAAATCCATCAATGATTGGGTCGAGGACTAGCGCGGCTGAACCGCCATGACGGATACTAGTCGGATGATCCCGACGATGAAAGGTGATCGGGAATGACGACCATGGATTGAATTTTGGGGCGACTGGCTCTATCGTGTGGACGTCCCTGAGTGCGCGCTTGCACTCTCTTTTGGGGATGTGTGTGGCATATATCATGTTCACTGTTTTGACTTGAGGGGGAAACTTCTTCTGTCCCCCTATGTTCGGTTGCCAGGGCTCCTCATCATCGTCCTCGCTTTGTGATCCCTTTTCCCTGTTCTCGGCGTTTAATTTGCCGGCCTTTTTAAAAACCCAACAATCTCTGTTGGTATGATTGGCTGGTTTGTCTAGGGTGCCATGTATGTGGCACGGGCGATCGAGTATGCGGTCCAGGCTGGATGGTCCCTGATTGTTTCTTTTGTACGGTTTCTTCCGCTGGCTGGACTTAGAGCCGCTGAATCCGGCGTTGACTCTAGTGTCGTCGGTATTATCACCATTGCTTCGGTGTTTGTGTCTGTTACGTCGGAGCTTGCCGTTGCTGTTTTTGACCTTGGAGGGGCTTGCCTCGCTGACTGTGTTTTTACTACGAGCCAGCCAACTATCCTCACCTGCGCAAAAGCGGGTCATGAGTGCCATTAGGGCTGCCATATATTTTGGCTTTTCTTGGCCGAGGTGGCGGGCGAGCCATTCGTCGTGGATGCTATGTTTAAAGGCCGCTAGGGCTTCGGCATCTGGACAGTTGACGATCTGGTTCTTCTTGGTTAGGAACCTAGTCCAGAATTTCCTGGCTGACTCTCTAGGCTATTGAACTATGTGGCTTAAGTCATGGGCGTCTGGTGGCCGGACATATGTACCTTGGATGTTGCCGAGGAAGGCTTCTTCCCAGTCCTCCTAGCTGCCGATAGAATTTTCAGGCATGCTGTTTAACTAGTGCCGAGCTTGTCCTTTAAGCTTTAGTGGGAGGTATTTGATAGCGTGGAGGTCATCCCCGCGGGCCATGTGGATGTGGAGGATAAAGTTCTCGATCCATACCGCGGGATCAGTTGTCCCGTCATATGATTCAATATTCACGGGTTTGAACCCTTCGGGGAATTCATGATCCATTACTTCATCAGTGAAGCAAAGAGGGTGTGCGGCGCCTCTAAATCTGGCCGCATCGCGACGTAACTCTGATGGAGTCTGTCTGCGGTTGTCGGCCCGGGCGTGAGTAGGTTTGTCACGTCCGAATAGGTAGCCATCATCGCGTGTTGAGGAACGTCCTCGCGATCCTTAAATCGATCTGGTATATCCTGCTCTACTATCCAGGTCCTGCCGAAGGTCGTATGTATGACCCCAAACTGCTTTGTCTCTATTTTTATGTGGCGGTGGGGCGGACTGCTGTTCGGCCTGGGTTGCCGCTCTATCCCGACCGTGTGGTGGTCGGTCCGCCGCATTGACCCGACCGCGTAGTGGTCGATCGGCCGCATTACGCGAGGGAGGTATGGGCTCCAGCTCCTCTTCATCGAACTGAGGTAGCAATCTGCGCTTCGGGTAACTCTTGGCTGGGCGTCTGAGGCCGTATTCCTCGGCTGCCAGGACATCAGTCCACCTGTCGACGAGCTGATCTTGGTCAGGTTGAAGCCGCTTCTTCTTCTTTTTCAGGCTCCTTGCGGTGGCTATTAGCTAGCGCTTGAAGCGCTCCTGCTCGAGAGGTTCCTCAGGCATGATGAAATCGTCGTTGCCGAGGCTTCCTCGTCCTCGGAGAGCAGACGATAACTACCGTCCTCCGAGTCGTTGGGCGTGGCCTTTTCATCGGGGCGAACCTGCCCGTTTTCTTGTTCCTCCTGTTCAGATGTTACCTCAACAGGGTCTTCATTGTTTTCGGCATCGTCTGGAGTATTATTTTCTCCGGTGCCAGTATTGCTGTCTTTTGAACGACGTGACTTAGAGGGGCGCCGAGGACGCCGGCGTTTGTCCTATGTCTCATGAGGTTTATTCTCAACTAGATTTTTTTTGTCATCGTCGTTGGTTGCTTTGGGTGTATCCACCATGTACATATCGTACGAAGAAGTGGCCGTCCAGCATCCAGTAAATGGCGGGTTTTGGTTTTGCTCCTCATCGGCATCGTCGTCCATACCGTCGGTGTGTTCGGAACTGTAATCAAGTGTGTCGGTTAAGTCCTCAACAGTGGCTATGAAGTGGGTGGCGGGTGGGAAGCAAAATTCTCCATCATCAGCCCCTAGTTCGAACCAGACATAGTTCGGCTAGGAGTCCCCCGCCAAGGACATGTTTTTTAATGAGTTTAGCACATCGGCAAAGGGCGAGTGCTGGAAGATGTCTGCGGCGCTGAATTCGAAGATCGATAACTGATCAAGCTTGGCGTCCACGGTTGCACATGGTTCGGAACTTATAGCCGGAGACGAGTCTGGAGTTCCGGCGACACGGATATCCTGTGAGGTTAAGTCTATGTGCAGCTCCAATGCCACGGAATCTGTAACCTCCGTGGCGGGGTTGAGCTTCCCGTCCTTGGATGGCGTGGTTTGCTCCGGATCTAGAGCCAGAGCAGTTACAGAGGCTATCTCCTGGATGCGGTCCGATGACAGATTTAAGTCATGTTCTTTGCGGCGACAAGGAGCGGTCGCCGCAGTCTCAAATCGGTCGAAGATCAAGTCTCCACAGATGTCTGCGACGTAATTCAAGTTTCCAAATCTGACCTAATGGCCAGGGCCGTAGCTATCGATCTGCTCCAGATGGCCAAGCGAGTTGGCCCGCAGTGCGAAGCGGCCGAACACGAAGATCTGTCCGGGGAGGAAGGTTTCTCCTTGGACAACATCATTGTTGACGATTGAAGGGGCCATCAAACCTTTTGGGGACGGCACAGTGGAACTCTCAATGAAAGGAGCAATGTCGGTGTCAAAACCGGCGGATCTCGGGTAGGGGGTCCCAAACTATGCGTCCAAGGTTGATGGTAATAGGAGACAGGGGACACGATGTTTGCCCAGGTTCGGGCCCTCTCTATGGAGGTTATACCCTACTTCTTGCTTGATTGATCTTGATGAATATGAGTATTACAAGAGTTGATCTACCGCGAGATCGTAATGGCCAAACCCTAAAAGTCTAGCCTACATGACTATGGTAATGAGTCTCTCCCCTCCGGACTAAGTCCTCCAGTTTATATAGACACCGGGAGGATCTAGTGGTACACAAGGTCGGTTACAAAGAAAGGAATCTACACATTTGATCACAAATCTTTCCTTCCACGCCAAGGAGAGTCCCATCCGGACACGGGTAAAGTCTTCGGTATTTGTATCTTCACAGCCTATCAGAACGGCCCATGGCTAACAGGCCAGATGCCCGAGGACCCCTTAGTCGAGGACTCCCTCACCCTCCATACCAGGAGAGCTCCACAATTTCTTGTCTCAGGAGGACATATACTTCTGTGGGGCAGCCAACGAAGGGGACAAACAGAAGCTGGCGCCATACAACCTTGATTTGAAAAGCATCGCGGACGTACACACTAGAATCAAAATTCCTGTAGAAGATTGTGATGAACACACACCATCCCTATTCGACGTAGCAAATTTTGTGCTCAAAACAAATCTATAGAAGGGTGACGAGACGCTGGCATTAAGGTCGTCTGGATGGGAGAATTATCCCTTGACGTACGAGCAGATAAAATATGCTGCCGTCGATGCCCGTGTGAGTTTTGAGATAGCTGCAAGGTCCAAAGAGCTTGTTGCGAAGCCGTCTCCCACAGAAAATGAGAACAAGAAGAAGAAGAAGAAGCTGCACCAGCAGCAGGGCATTATGGATGGATGAACTATTTCCTCTCTTGTAAAAAATAAATTTCCTCTCTGTGTATATTGATATAGATGTACTATTTCGATGGTGTGCATGTCTTTGGAACAAGTACCGTAGGTCCGCTTGACTATAAGGAACTATTTATCCACCTAGCTTTCTCTACCACTCCTTACAGTGATGAATATGCAATGCATGTGTTAGCAGACATGACAGCTTGTCCATGGAAGTTGAACGACGGCGATCATCACGTTTCTACCACTACCACACGCGATTCCCACGACGCCGCTCCAACCCACGACACCACGTCCCCCGACGTGCGCCTCACCCCTCTCGGCCCCACCTCTCCTATGCCTTCGTGTGCATGACATGTGGGCCAAGTGAACTGCGGCAACCATCAAGTTTCTACCATAGCCAAACTCGATTGGACGCGGCTTGCCTGCTATGCTCCTGTGCTCTGATCCGTACTCCCGCACAATCCAATTTTCATCCAGCGGCTGGCACCACTCCTCAGCTGGAGTACTTCTATAATACAGGTAGTAGTCGCCGGTGTGGCCGTATACGCCTCGTAACGCCCCGGCGTCGGCTGTGGCACGGTTGCCATGGCCAGGTCACCATCAGCCGGTTCATTTCGAACGAGTGAGTCGCGAACGCCGCCGCGACAATGGCTGATAATCCCCAAGTGCAAGGAATCATCATAGAAATTTCCAAAGGTGGAAGTGATATGTATGTAGTGTCGAGCCCACAAGGAGCTGACGGTAAGATCAATATTCTCTCAAGTCCTATCTACCACTGATACGACTCTAGGTACATCGAACGTTTGCTTCCTTCTAGAAACAAGAAATAAGACTACATTGTGGGTATGAAGAGGATAACTTTACATGATATCAGAGAACTAAAATATAAAAGTAGGTGTTGTTAATATAAAGTTAGTATATATTACTATATATTATAAATAGCGAGTGTGGAATAATGATGGATCACTGTGCGGAATTGTGCTAGGCAATTGTTAACAAGATTGGTAGTCGTCATTGCAATTTTATATGAGGGAGAGGCATAAGCTAACATATTTTCTCTTCTTGGATCATATGCACATTTGATTGGAACTCTAGCAAGCATCCGCAACTACTAAAGATCATTAAGGTAAAAACCAACCATAGCATTAAAGCATCAAGTCCCCTTTATCCCATACGCAACAACACCCTTACTCGGGTTTAAGCTTCTGTTACTCTAGCAACCCACTATAAGTGAATCATGAACATATTGCAACACCCTACAGCGGGAATCCTTCACGTGTGCGCGGCACGGAAGGCACCATAGGACAGCACCGAAATAAAACATAGAACTCAAACCAATCTAGATCATCAATCAACCCAAAGGACAAAACAAATCTACTCAAAACATCATAGGATGGCAACACATCATTGGATCATAATATGTGGCATAGAGCACCATGTTCAAGTAGGGGATTACAGTGGGGTGCAGGAGAGTGGACCGCGTAAAAGAGATGAGGACGGTGATGAAGATGGTGATGTTGATGAAGACGATCACCGAGGTGATTGTTCCCCCGGTGGCACTCCGATGCCACCGAAAGAGAGGGGGAGAGGTTCTCCCCTTGTGCTTCCTCCTCCATGGCCTCCCCCCTAGATGGGCAGCGTTTTTCCCTCTAGTCCTTGGCCCCCATGTCGATGATGGCGCCCTCCGGGATCCTCCTCTATGGCCTCCGTTGATGATGGCCCACTCCGGCAGGGTGCCGGCGAGGGCCTAGATTGATTTTTCGTGGCTATAGAGACTTGCGGCGGTGGAACTCCCTATCTAGGTTTATTTCTGAGGTTTTTGGGATTTACAGAAGGTGTTTGCGTCGGGGACAAGTCAAGGGGGGCCGCGAGATGATGACAAGGAAGGGGGCATGCCCTAGGGGGAGCGCCGCCCACCCTTGTGGTTGCCTCGGAACTCCTCTCCGATGTCTTTTCATTCTAGTATTTTTTTTATTTTCCAAAAATATTCTATGTAGATTTTCAGCACGTTCTGAGAACTTTTATTACTACACAAAAAATGACACCATGGTAGTTTTGCAGAAAACAACGCCAATCCGGGTTAGTTCTAATCAAATCATACCAAAATGATATAGAATGATTGTAAACACGTCATGAATACTTCATAAATTACAGATACGTCGGAGACGTATCAGCATCCCCAAGCTTAATTCCTGCTCGTCCTTGAGTAGGTAAATGATAAAAGATATAATTTATGAAGTATGAATGCTAGCAAGTGCACAAGTTTGCTCAATAATAGTTCCAAACACTTTTCCTTGCATTATTCTTTATCTTAAACAGTAGCTCATCTCATAAAATTTCTCATGATAAAGTAACAAGCTATTCACATGTTAAATTATAGACCATAAAGTTTCTTGAAAACTAGCAAACTATGTTTTCAGCCACCAAACAATTGCATTTCATCTTATTTTCATGAAGGGTCTATGTAGGAGATTTGATTTAGCAAATTCCACATACTGAACTATCATATAGTCTTCCATGATTGCTAACACTCAAACCATATTTTTAGAGCAAACACTAGTACAGCGAGGTGCTATACAAACGGTTTTTAACCCCTTTCCGCGACGGCATTTGGAACCGTCGCCTAGTGAGTGACTGCGATAGGGGGGTCCTTCCCACACGACCCAGAAACCGTCGGGGATATGCCCTCCAGCACACATGCTCAGCAAAATGAGGTCGTGTGCGACCGACGAGCGATTAAATACGGTTATACGTACAGCAATGCTAAAAAAATTCAATTATACAGGCAAAATCGTTTCCGGTCATAAGTTCATCCCACACAGTCAGTCCCTGCTAATCCTTTCCATTCGTATATACATCCCACACAGTCTCTCCAAGGACAACGGTTCTATTCGTAGGTACATCGTAGACAATTTTCCCCGTTAAATCGTTTGTGATAGCGTTTCCATTGCACACGGTATTAACAATTCAATCGTTTGCGTTATTGAAAGCATCACACACGGTGCGTAGAAGAAACCGTGTGGCAAAGGCTGTCCATCACACACAGTTTTTATGTGCTAAACGTTTGCGCCAGGTGGCTAACGCAAACAGTTTTCAAGAGGATGTCGTGTGTGATTGTTCATTAATCCAACATGGTTTATTCCTAGAAACTATGTACGTCGCCTGAGGTCATCGCCCACGGTGTTTTCACAATAACCGTTTGCAATAGAAAACCCCCAATTAGCAGGCTAATTATCCTATTATTAATTGTCCATTTGTTAATCTAACTGACATTTCATATTAAGCACACAATATATTTCATTTTCATAATTGAAATACATCATAGTACAAAATCATATAGCTTCAGCACTCAGCTACCCGATTACAGAACTGCACCAGCACCAAGTTTCACATGCAACATCTATAACCTTTCGAAATTAGCATCATAGACGGTACATAGGCAGATGTATCTCTTTTGGAAAACTACTGAAGCAGAAGGCGAACATTGAGCCTTCATTGATGTTGAAAGTCTTTGCAACTTTAGGCCAGTGCCTGTGGATGATTGACCGCCCATCCTTCGTCCTCTTCAGGAACACTTCAATATAGAACTGTGGGTGTTGTATGAATACCTTCCTCGCCTCCTGACCATACAGGTGGTTTGAGAGGTAATCATCAGTGAACTGCTTTGGAAAGGCCTGGAAACAAGGATGTGCATCAATATCTTCTCTATATTGGAAATGGGGCAAAGGAATAAAAAAGGCAATGTATAATAGTTAGTACCTCCCTTATTTAGCACTGTGTACGATATGTGAACATCACAAACGATTCAGATAGCTTAGCCCGTGTGTGATGAGTATGAACGTCAAAAAATTTGGTTCGAATTTCCCTGGTAATGGTGGTCATCCATGTCATTGCATAATTTGCGTACACAAAGGAGACTACAGCACACCCACACTTCTTAATCAAGCAATTTTAGCAATTAAACAGAGCTAGCTGACCTAAACATTACTCTAACAAATTAAACCGGCGCTCTTAATTAAACAAAACAAAGAGTACTACTACGGATGGTGCTCGTCAATCTCTGTCGCCTCCTGCATGTCCAGCTCACGCTCGATGATCTCCTGTGGAAGGGGATCCATGGCATACATCACACCATACTCGGCAAGCATCTCGCCATCCGCATCCGCCATATCTTTGGAATAGGCCGCCACGAGCTTGGCGTGGGCGGCTGCGATCTTGGCTTGGGTAGGCTCCGTCGTGGCAAGGTATGCCGCGCAGGGGCGGATGGCTGCTCGAATGCTCTCGGCGATTGCCAAGTCTTCGTCCGTGCGTTGCCGACCGTTTTCAGAGAAGCTTCATTCGATTTGTGTGGTGACTGCCATGAGCTGGGCCTGGGTGGCCTCGACATGGTCGTGGGCGGCCTCCAACAGGGCTAAGGCCGCCTCTGTGGAGCATACAGCTGCTGGGCCGCTCTCGCGAATTGCTATCCCCAGGACAGATGTTGCTGCCGCCACCTGAGAAGCAATAACGGCCGTTTGGGCTGCCTTGGCCGCCCAGTCGCAGGTTGTGGTCGTGCTCACGAAGCTTGTTAGCACGAGCCTGGCGGCTACGTCCGCGCTCTCACCGGAGTGGGCTGCTGAAGTTGCCCTCACGAAACGTGTACATGTCCCCATCTTTCACCGGCGACGATTGAAAAGTGAGATGATATTTCGAAAGCGAGCTAGTGTGTTTGACATGCCGGCTGTGGACTGTAGGCAACACACCTTCTCGCGTAAGCCGTATGCGTACTATCCACCAACGGTGCTCCATGATATTTTGTACTGCATCTCATATGGTTGGTGATAATAAACTGTGTGCGATCTACTAGATTTTTCGTCTTGATTTGAATTACATAATGGGGTCACAGTTGCAAAGGATGGTGTTTGAATTGCTAGAACTTTTATCTGCAGTGAACATGCAACT
Source organism: Triticum aestivum (assembly GCF_018294505.1). Classification (NCBI taxonomy): domain Eukaryota; kingdom Viridiplantae; phylum Streptophyta; class Magnoliopsida; order Poales; family Poaceae; genus Triticum; species Triticum aestivum. The sequence goes on from NC_057799.1 coordinate 229,721,292, forward strand.
ATAGGTTTGCGTCAAAAAAATTGGAATTATTCAAGTTCCGTTTGGACATTTTTATACATCAACTTGGTTTTCTAGGCATTTTAGGTGCACAATTCAAAATTAATCTACATGCACATGCTCCGGTGCACCAAAATGGGTTGTAAAAAGATATATGTGTCCATGGGTTGATGCTTATGTCCCATTCAAGAATTGGGGATGAATTTCAAACACCATGGCTCTCCCGCAAATGTTGAGGTGCTTGCTTTTGTAATTCTAGTAAATACAAAACTCATCTGAAATTCATGAACCTTGGCATGCTATCATGGAACAGCATCAACATGCTGGGGTAAAAAAACATTGTCCCATTTTGGGCAGGTTATGTATAAGTCGCAAAGCTTCTCTCACAACAAGCATGATGGTTTCAGTAGGGAACGTGCCACCTTGGGGGACGACACGATATATGTTGCCTCTTCTTACTTTTTTCTCGTGTCAACATAGAACAACAGGAGTGTTGTTCAATTTTTCTGATTTTTCAGGGTTCACTTTGACATTTTTATACATTTTTTGAGTTTTCTATGCATTCATGTGCATAATTCAAATTTGAACTACATGCACATGCTCCAGTACATATAAACGAGTTGAAATATCAAATGTATTGTCAGGACCCCGATTCCAAGTCACATCGATCTAGCCGGTAACACCTCATATCACTTTGCGGCCTCACGCATGGTATTCCCACGAGTGTCGCCTTACCATGGCCCGGGACCATTTGCGCCTTTTGGCTCACGTATATGATAGTGTTGCTCGCATCCATATGATAGAGAACCCGGGCTGACATGACTAGTCGTGAACCCAAAGTGGCACTAACTTACGGGGACAGGCATACATGAATCAACATCGAGCATGTCGGTCAGCAGCGTGCGAATCCGAGCTGTAGCACTGGGCTAACAGGACTCCAGTGAACCGGGCTGTAGTAGGCTAGGCAGGACTCCGGATGTCACTGCGTGACATTTCCCCGAAAGGACAGACACAGGAACGAAGTGAATCACATGCCGGCCAGTCTAGTGTTCCGGAACAGTAGTGCTGGGCTAGCAGGACTCCGGTGAACTGGGCTTTAGCGGACTACTATGGCTCATGGAAGCACAAGACTACATTTCCACATAAGAGAGGCTATCAAGGATAAACAACTAGGTTGTCGGATCCCACACATAGCAAGCATTTCAATCATAGACACAATATGCTCGATATGTGTAAATACAACATGGCATCACAACATAACTCTACGACACAAGTATTTATTCATTAGGCTCCGTGGAGCGAGATATTACAAACATGGGTCTCATGACCCAACATTCAGAGCATACAAGTCAAAGCACATGCGGAAGCTTAACATGTCTGAGTACAGACATCTACAAATGAAAAAGGCTGAGAAGCCTGACTATCTACCAGATCCTGCCGAGGGCACAAGATCGTAGCTGAGGTAACAAGCTAAACGTCGAAGTCCACGCAGAACTACTAGCGAGACTGACGTCTCTCTGCAAAAACATAAAATAGGCAAACATGAGTACAAATGTACCCAGCAAGTCTTACATCAGAACTATCTACATATGCATCGGTATCAACAAAGGGGTGGTGGAGTTTAACTGCAGCAAGCCAGCTTTGACTCGGTGGCTATCCTGGACTACGACTGCCAGTAACTCTTTTGAGGTGGCGCACACGAGTCCACATATTCACCAATCAATCCCTACGAGAACACCATCCATAGCACTCACGCTTAACTTGCGCATTTTAGAGTATCCACTTTCACTTGTCTATGAACTGTACAGGCAACCCAGTAGTCCATTACCGCGGACATGGCTATTCAAATAGATGATGTTAACCCTGCAGGGGTGTACTTCTTCACACACGCTCTCGCCACTTACCACCATGTACACGTCGTGTATCTCGGCAACCTTCAAGCGGAAGCCTGGCGAGGGAGTCGGCCACGACCTGACTAACCACACACGTCCAGGTTTACTGCCTATTCGGGTTCCATCCGCAAGGAGATCCGGCCGGGGTGTCGCTCACGGCCCCAAACGATGTGTACAGGGTTCCAAGCCCACCAAACGGGCGGCGCTTGGTCTACCCGGCCACGGTGCCTAGTCTGTCCCAAGCCCACCTGTACCGGGTGCCACTTGGTAGACTACTAACACTACCTACAAACACCAGAAACTAGTTGCAACTCCTGGACAGAGATCAGGTTGATTAATAAGTCGAGAGGGGCACTTAAGCATTCCAATGCGTGGTAGTAACTGTTCATGGATCACAAACATAGAACTCAGTTCATGAGGACGGTTTCAATGAGACAACCCACCAGGTACTCCTACATGGCCTCTCACCGCTACCTTTACCAAATCATGTTCACACACTTAGCTCTCAACAGTAGGACATGTCTCACAACATTCCAATACATTCCTGATGAATCGGACCTGACTCAACTCTAAGCAGTAGCAGGCATGACAGACAAGCATGAATGAGTAGGCACAACAGGGCTCAAACAACTCCTACTCATGCTAGTGGGTTTCATCTATTTACTGAGGCAATGACAGGTCATGCAGAGGAAAAGGGGTTAACCTACCGCAGCAGGTAACAGATGAATCGTTGTTGTCCTAATGCAATAAAAGAGTGCAGGAGCGAGAGAGTGGGATTGTATCAGAATGAACAAGGGGGTTTTGCTTGCCTTGCACTTCTGAAGATAGTATAGCTCTTCATCGGTGTCATTGATCACATTGTAGAAACCACGTCTACTGAGAGGGGACAAATACCGGCAAACAAGAAAGAACACAATCAATGTAATGCAACAATATGGTGCATGAATGTGACATGGCAATATGTTGTTGATTGAGTTAATGCAACTAGCAACAAGTTAAATGGAGTTGGTTTGAACCCTAGTGTCAAATTCAAACTCCATATGTGAAGGTTTAAATGCCCATTATATGGTTTGTCCTAAACAGCAGCCATAAGTTTTTCTAACATACAGATGGATAGATTGAATTTTTCTGATCATTTTTGTATAAATTATTTCATTCTGAGCTATAGATTATTTTCTATGTTTTTTTGAAGTTTGGTAGCATTTTCTGGAATTTCATATATAAGTATAAATCCAGTAAATGCTTTATTGCGTCAGCAGTGCGTCAGGGTGATGTCAGCGGTCAACTGACCCGGTCCAGGTCAAACCTGACCTGTGGGGCCTACCTGTCATTGACTCAGCTAACTAACAAAGTTAATTAACTTAAACTAAAACTGTTAGTGGGGCCCACGTGTCAGTGGCCCAGGGGAGGTTAATTAGCGGCCTAATTCGCTTAGCCTAATTGGACACGTCAGCCGGTCGGGGTTAGGCCACCGGCGACGGTCAGACGAGTAGAGGGCGTCGGAACTTGCCCTCCGACGACCAAACGGATGGCGGGCACCACCAGTGCGAAGCCAAGGCTGTCGCGCATCCAGTGGAACACACAGGAGACCGTGGGGTGGCCGGAGGCGACAACGGCATCAAGGTCAGCGGCGGCCGGAGCACAGGCTCGACCGGCGCGACGCTACGGTGGACGGGAGAGAGAGGTGAGCAGTGCTATGGCTTCCTGGGAGCACGCTGAGCACAACTACGTGCTTGGTTGGGTCAGGCAAGGTTGCCAGCTGCGGCGGCGATGAACGCGGCGGTGACGAGCTCTCGGGCTCAATGGAGCCCGCGGTTAGTGGAAGAAATCGGCAACGGGAGAGAGGGGTTCGTTGCGGGGGCTCAGAGCGAGGCTAACGGAGGGGTTGGCAGGCGCAGGGACCGCCGGTGGGCAGCGAATCGACACCGAGGATCTCCGGGCACCGAGGTTGAAGAAGACATCGGGGACGGCGTTGGGTTGCTTCCCCGGTTGCTTGGCTCGGCGTGGATGAAGAAGACGATGATGCAGAGCTCAAGGTCTCATCGGCAGGGCAAGGGGTGGCCGGTGGCCACGGGTACGGCGATCGGCGTCGGCGAGCTCGCTCGGTCGAGCTCGTGTTCTTGCGGGAGAGAGGGGAAAATGGGTGAGAGCGAGACGGTTGTGCACGGGGCTTGCGTGGCGTCGTCGGGGGGGGCAAAGGGAGGCGGCAAGCAGGAGGTGGCCGGGGTGCGTGCTTGCGTGCGGTGGCCACGCGCCTCTCGTCCTCCTGGCGGGAGGTTGAGGGTGAATGGCGCTGGCCAGTTGGCTGGGCCGCGACAGTGCCAGATCAGGTAGGCTGGCCCAGGTAAGTCTCTCTCTGCCCCTTTTCCTATTTTATTCTGTTTTCTATTCCTGTAATTGTTTTTGGTTTAATTTTGACACTAAACCATTTGTAAAATTCTGAAACTTCTTATGGGCACTAACTGAATTATTTCAGAGACCCTCAGAAAGTTTCAAAATATTTGGAGCTGTAAAAATATTTATAGAATTTTAAAGCTCACATTGGATTAATTCAAAGCCCATTTATGTCCTGGAAAAGCGTCCACCATTTTTGGTTAAGGTTTTCACCTTGTTCCATAAATTATGAACATTTTTTAAGGGCATTTTGGGTTCATTGAAAAAGATTTTACTTGAGCCTATTTGATTTAATTTGATGGTAGGGTTTGTTCAACCCCCATTTTATATTTAAAAGAAATTTATACATGATGCAAACAAGATGCAAACACCAGGCAGTACTAGAAGCTAGGGATGTGACATGTATGTCCTTGGTCTCAAACCTTAGGTCCCATGCAAGAAATGGGAATGAATGTCAAACACCTTTGCCACCGTCGCTTGACCGCTAACATTGAGATACATGGTTTTAAAATTCTAGTAACTCAAAAACTCGTCTGAAATTCACGAAACTTGAGATGCTATCATGGAACGGCATCAACATGCAGTGGTAAAAATATGGTCCCATTTGGGGTAGGTTGGGGTATAAGCTTCTCACAAACCAAAGCTTCTCACAACACGCCTCATGGTTACGGTAGAGAACGTTTCACCTTTCTGGACGAAACGATCCGTTGCCTCCTCTTGATTTCAATTTATTCTCTAGTGTCAACATAGAACAACCGGAGTGTTGTGTTAAATTTTGGAATTTTTCGGGGTTCGTTTGGATAGTTTTATACATTAATTGTGTTTTCAATGCGTTTATGTGCATAGTTCAAATTTGAACTACATGCACATGCTCTAATGCATATAAATTGGTTGAAAATTCAAATCTCTGTCCTTGGTTGCATGCTTAGGTCCCATGCAAGAATGGGAATGAATGTCAAACACCCTGCCACCGTCACTCGGCGGGAAACATTGAGATACCCGGTTTTTAATTCTAGTAAATCCAAAACTCGTCTGAAATTCATGAAACTTGGCATGCTATCATAGAGCGGAATCAACATGTCGTGGTAAATTTTTTGTCCCATTTGGGACAGGTTTGGGTATAAGCTTCTCACAAACCAGAGCTTCTCACAACAAGCCTGATGGTTTCGGTAGGGAATGTTTCACCTTTCTGGACGAAACGATATCCATTGCCTCTTCTTGATTACAATTTTTTCTCTAGTGTCAACATAACAAAAGGAATGTTGTGTTAAATTTTGGGATTTTTCGGGGTTCGTTTGGTTATTTTTATACATTAATTGAGTTTTCAATGCATTTATGTGCATCATTCAAATTTGAAATAGAGGCACATGCTCTAATGCATATAAATTGGTTGAAAATTCTAATCTCTCTCCTTGGTTGCATGCTTAGGTCCCATGCAAGAACTGGGAATGAATGTCAAACACCCTGCCACCGTCACTCGGCCGCAAACATTGAGATACCTAGTTTTTAAATTCTAGTAAATCCAAAACTCGTCTGAAATTCATGAAACTTGGCATGCTATCATGGAGCGGGATGAACATGCCGTGGTAAATTTTTTGTCCCATTTGAGGCAGGTTTGGGTATAAGCTTCTCACAAACCAGAGCTTCTCACAACAAGCCTGATGGTTTCGATAGGGACGTGCCACCTTTATTTGGCTTTATCAAACTTTTATTTGATTTGAGGGAGGTTATTTAAATTTTTCTTCTAAAGGACTCTCCTTCTCAAAAACCTTCTTTTTATGACAAGTATTTTTGCTTGGTTTCATCCAAGACTTGATCTTTGGTCATGGAGGTTTTTCATCTTGTGTTGACTCAACACCAATGTTTTTCATTGGAAAAGTTTTTGAAAATCTTTTCGTTTTAAAATAGCCCTATGGCTTATGGAGGGATCCTTTCCCCTTTCAAAATCTCCTCTTGCCATGACCTAAGTGGAAATCCCCTCCCAAAAGGCCATTCCCCATCTTTGGTGTCAAGATAAACTTCAAATCCAGCAAGTTGAACTCCCCCATGATTTTACTTCCATTTATTTCTTATCAAAAACTTTTTCTGCCTTCTATTTTGACCCTTGGAGATTTACAAAGGAACTACCATTCCTCCTTTGAGTTTTGCCTCCAAACAAATTTCCCTGTCTTGTCCTTAGAACCCTCAACCCAGATCCATGTAGATCCACTGGTCTCCAGTTCAAAAATTTCAAAATGTGCTTGCTGCAAGTTTGGACCATATTTTTCAAATTTGATGAAATTCATTTGTTTTCTCCTCCTAAAAATCTGAGAAAATTCAGGCAGCCTCTGGATGCATCGAGAGGTCACCTCACCAAGCCACAGCTCCAGAAAAAAATTCCTCATGCCAAGTCATATCATCAAACACCTGGCGTGCACTGTTACTGTCAAAGTTCAGTGTTCAGAGATACAGTTTCAGAGCCGCCGTCGTTTTCTTCAGAAACCTACCTCGATCTCGCCAGTAGCCGTGGTGGCGCCTTGCTCCCTGTTCCTTCCTTCTTATCCCTGCGCCGCACGATCGCCTGGACACTTGCGGGCGTCGGCGACGAGCTGGCAGAGGTGCGCCTCCCCGTGAGTGGCAGCAGCAGCACCCATTGCGGCTGCAAGAGAGGCGCAGCATTGGACGGCGCCGTCCAACGCCGCCCAAGCCACCAGAGGCCACCGCGTGGCCGTCCACTCACCTGTGCACGCTGCAGGGCCGTCGTCGTGAACTAGAAGGCGCGGGGCGCGCTCCCTGCCGCCGTCGTACCCGTACGGCCGTTCCATCGAGGCCCAGTGTATTACGCAAGCCCGACCGAGGATTGAGCAGAGAAACGGTGCCAGTGATCCACCACGATGATGCCTAGCCACCTAAACCCCCTGCCCAACCTCTACCTCGCTGTAATTTCTCGCCGGCGTTATCCCGTTCACGGCCACCCCCTCGGATCGCCTATAAAAGGAGGCCCCGAGCTCGAACTCGAACCCGCACCATCTCTACACACCACTAGTACCACGCCAAGCCACTGGGTAGACCCCGAGGGAGTCTTCTTCCCCAACTCCGGCCGCCTCGACCCGCTTCGGGATCCAGCACGATTCACTCCCGTGCATGCACCCCTACCTCTCAGCTCATGCCAGTAGTCTCCTAGTGCATCCACATCTCTGACCCGCGCATCAATTTGAAGTTTGCAGCACCCACCGGAGAGCTCCACCCTCGCCCGAACCACCGTCCGCCGGAGATAGGGTCGCCGTCGACGTGGTGCTCGCCGACGGTCAAGTCCACCACCCACCGACGCGGAAGGGCACCCTGAACCCGTAGGTACCCTCCGATCACTCTGCCTCGTCGTGGTTCAACGCCGGCGACCACCGCAGCCTTCGGGCGCCGGCGAGCTCGGTTGGATTTTGAACCTGACGGGTGGGACCCCCCCGTCAGCCTCTCTTCTTTTCCCCTTCGAACCGTTTTCTGAAGACGCCTTCGGGCAAAGTGTGTTTTCTCTCTGGGCTGACGTATTTCATACCGAACCGTTTTCTTGCTTTTTCAAACAAGTCCCTGGATCTTTTCTGTTTCATCACAGATTAGTCCTTGCACTAAAACCCTTATATCTTTTAAATAAAAGATGCTTTTTGATTGATTCTTTTTCTGTCAGTCTTATATTTTTTTTCTAATTTTTTATAGTATTTATTTGGAAAAAATTTGGAACAATTTTTATACACGCAACGGTTTTCACGTTAGTATACGGCTTCGTTATACCGTAGGTTCCGGAGGAGGTGACGGAGCCGCGAACTTCGCCGAGCTAGACTCCGACTTCTCCAAACCAGGCAAGCATGTTTGAACCTTTGATATGATGAGTGTTTTGCATGTTTGCTTGAAAAGCTTGTGCATGGCATATGAGCATCGGTGAGTGTTACGTTGCATGCAAGGCAACTAACCGTGTGCTTAGTTTACTGTGATCTTTGATGAGAGATGACCTGATCATGTGGTGACATGAGAGGTAGTAAGATGGTATTGTTGTAGCATGCCAGTCTTATGTCATCCGATAAACTCCGACGTTAACATGGACCGATCCACGTTACCGTTCGTCCCCTCCCGTGCTGCCACATGTTTTCTGCAAAGAATACGGTTTAGTAAGTTGCAAACCTCTTTCCTTGTACACACCAAATAGAGGGGCCGGGATGAGGGTTCCATGGCCCTGGATTAAAGCCAGTCATCCGGTCAGGGGGCATGGGTGTTTCCGGTTGGCACCGAGAGGGGGGCACGCCTTAGAGCGCGCGGTATAAATTTGATCCCATGATACGCGAGGTTGTAGCCTCCCCGTCTCAAAGTTTTTCTTGAACGTTGCCTTGGGTGATTCCTGGCATCGGAATGTGGAATGGGTGTGTACTGGTTAGATGTGTTTCTCCCAAAATACCGTAAACTGAACTAGTCCCCTGTGACTACTGAAATCCGTTGGCTGTGGTTAAGAGTACAAACTCTGCAGAGTCAAACCTTCCGAGTCATCGTGTCCATGGTCAAAGACCGTGGCCAGCATATCCATATCCATGTCAGTCCCTGTGTCAGTCTCCGTGGAAATCCCTGGTGAACAAGCTTGAGTGGTAAACCCGGTTGAATGTTACTCCTGTGGATGGACTAACCATTTTATTATTTCGTACCTGAGTATTTCCTTGAAATGATTTAACTTCATGAGCTACTGGAATATTAAGTATGATATATAAGCCCTTTACGTGATGTCGCTTAGACGTCCGACTGTGGCACCCTTGCTATTTACTTTTGATATAAGCCCTTTATGTGATGTCGCTCAGACGTCCGACTGTGGCACTCTCGTTATTTACTTTTGATATAAGCCCTTTATGTGATGTCGCTCAGACGTCCGACTGTGGCACTCTCGTTATTTACTTTTGATATAAGCCCTTTATGTGATGTCGCTCAGACGTCCGACTGTGGCACTCTCGTTATTTACTTTTGATATAAGCCCTTTACGTGATGTCGCTCAGACGTCCGACTGTGGCACGTACTGTCGTTTAAATTCCATTATAAGCCCTTTATGTGGTGTCGCCCCGACGCCCGACTGCGGCATTGTTAATTTATTTGTACCCTTCGAGGAGTCATTTCAGACACTCGATTGGCCCTCAGTATTACATTGGGATTTCGGGAGGACTACCGCCCGACTTCCTTTTTACTTTCTCACGCATTGCTATTTCATTATCGGAGTGTGCATTATTATTCTGTTCATATGCATCATGTTTGCATTTGTTATATCTTATGTCCAAACTGTCTTGCGAGTTCTTTCATAGTACTCACCTGGCTTGTTGATTTGGCCAGATGTTGACGAAGGCGATCTCATGGATGATGAGTATGATAGCGAGTCCGACGCCTAGAGGAGTCCCAGTCAGTCCCGTGCGATCCTGGATTTGGTCACTTGTATTATATACGCTTCCGCCACCCAAATAAGAGTCCTTGAGCCTCACTCCGACGCTCGATGAGCTGTTAGATTCAGGGGTTATGTCACCCACTTCACTATGACATATCCACCACCACTTTTATTACGAGTCAGTAGTTATGCCACCGTATCTGCCTTTATGTTTAATATCAGCGTGCTTGTAATAAATTGTTGAGCAGTCTCCGCCCAACCTTGTATTATATTTAGTACTCCTGGATATTTCTGTAATCAAGAAATTGTCTACCAGTGAGAAGGATTCTTCTCTACTGGTCCGTAAAAGGGATCGGTTTCTCAATAAATGTTTTATTGGAAAACCGGTCGTGACAAGCTTGGTATCAGAGCCAGGCTGACTGTAGGAAGCCACTAGGTGCGATCGCTAATCGGTTATTAGCGTTTTTAGTGCTTTTTCAGCATTTTGCAAATGTAGCTATTTTCTGTTGGTCATCATAAATTTATGATTTGACTACTCAGAATTTTTGCCTACTTTTGAAGTTGGCTGGCAGCGACTGCGAGACTCGGGTGTTCACTAATGTGCCCGAGGGGTTTGTCAAACTCCTCGTCTCCATCACCAAGCTCACGATCGGGCCAGCGACTCGTCCGGAGTTCACGCTTTACCAGCACAAGCTCAGCGACGACGTGTCTATGCACCAGGCCGTGGTGCAATTCAAGGGAGGACGTTCTGCGTCTCGCCACATCCGTCTTGTGGGAAGGGCCATGCCTACGGAGAGGCATGCCATGCAGATGGCCGCACGTGAGGCGATAGCTCGTCTTCAGGATGTTCTTCCTACGATGAAGACCCGTCGCTACCGCTACCTCCCATGCCATGTGCCATATACTTGTCACTATGCATTCACCTGCCATAGGGGAGAGAGGGATGAAGCTATCGAGATGCTTGTTGAGTATCTCAAAGCTCTGGAGGCAGCTTTCGACAACCTCGTGGACGATCTTGTGGCTGCCCGTATGGACTTAGTTCGGGGCTGTTCTGCCAACAGGAGGGAGCTTCTCCACATGTCACCGCCACTGACTTTCGTTTCATCCTCAGCATCCTATTCACCTGCCATTTTGGCCACCGCTCGCCGTCTGCCTACCACTAAGGAGTTCGACCAGGTCATTGCTCCTACTCCAGTCAGAGCTGCACCGCCTACCGCGCCCGCACCATCTCCTCAACGCAGTGCTACGCGCCTGGAGCCTATTAGGGAGGAGGTGGAGGTTGAGTCTCCTGCGCCGCTGGGTCTTACCCTCGACAGGCAGAAGGAAATCTTCACCATCTCCGACTGAGTGCGCCTAGCAGCCGTGTGTTGTACCCGCTTGTATGATATGTTTTATATGTACATAGGTTTGGTGAGAAGTAGTTTGGGTGCGCGTCATGTAGGAACCCAGAGAAGTGCACTAGCCTAAATAACATGTCAGGAATGTGTACGCACATCCTGAGTGCTGTATTGTATAATTACGTATCGCGTGTAAGATATGTACTAAGCAGTCCTTCTCCGTGCGCAATCAAATATTTTCTTGAAAAATTTTGAGGTCTTTTAAATTTTTGCTTTTGCAAATTTTTCCTTGTGCCACACAGTTCTTCTCATGAGTTTTGCAAAATAATACCCCAGAGTGGAAAATGTCTCGTCCGTGGACTCGTTCCATGCCAAATCCACCAGAAGAAGTTTATGGAACCCAGACAAGCAACAACTTCACACAGGGGCAGTCTAGTCAGCAAGACAGCGAGGCAGCATTATCTCAAGTATGCCGCCTTTTCGAACAAAGCCAACAGCAACACCAAGCAATGATGAATCACGTCATCATTATGGGAAATCACCGTGAGCCATACCAACCGCACTCCAAGTTGTCTGAACTACAGATGACACGTCCTCCAACGTTCGCTCACACTGATAGGCCGCTTGAGGCCGATGATTGGCTTCGAGACATCGAAAGAAAGTTGATTATTGATCAATGTTCAGATCATGAGAAGGTGCTTTATGCACCTCACTACCTCACTGGAGCAGCTGCCGCATGGTGGGAAAATTTCCTACACATGCACCCCAGTGAACATAACATCACCTAGGAAGGGTTTAAGGAAGATTTTCGTGGGGCGCACATCCCCAGGAGCATTATAAAAATCAAGAAAAGGGAGTTTGATGACCTCAAGCAGAGAGGCATGACAGTGACGGAATACAACAGTCAGTTTACTCAACTATCTCGTTATGCCTACGATGAGCATATGACTGAGAATAAAAGGATGGAAAAAAATTTGGACGGCCTGGCACCAGCACTAAAATGCCAACTGGTCGTACACACTTTTCCCGATTTCAAAACTCTGGTTGACAAGGCTATTACATTGGAGAACGAGCGCCGCAGCCTGGAGGATATTCGCAAGCGAAAAAGGGACAAGACGGCTCATGCTCGCAGCAACCGGAGCAAGACTGATATTCAGAGGAATGAAGCGAGAAAGTCCACGACCACTGCTCTAAGGCCAACCAAACATTTCCATTCAAGGGACAAGGACTTTACATACCGTCCAGGTGTCACTTGCTATGCTTGTGGAGAGGAAGGGCACTATGCCAAACAGTGCCCAAAACCAAGGAACTCGGCACCCAAGCCGAACAATGGTGGAATTAATCCAGCCCCCAGGCGTAACAATTTCAATCCCAACAACAATCACAAGAAGGGTCACCTGAACCATGTGACCAAGGAAGAAGCACAGAATGCCCCAGATATCGTGCTCGGTACGTTCCCTGTCAACACAATACCTGCCACGGTTTTGTTTGATTCTGGAGCTTCTCACTCGTTCATTTCGAAGAGTTTTGTTTTGCAACATGGTTTTCCGATACTTTCTTTGGAAAAGTCTATGATCATCAAGTCCCCCGGGAATAAGCAGATCACTCAGAGTTACTGCCAAGGAGTGATTATTGAGTTTGAAGGACTAAAGTTTCAGGCAAATCTCATCGTGTTGGAAAATAAAGGACTGGATGTTATCCTAGGAATGGACTGGTTAACCACCAACAAGGGATTTATTGACTGCTTCAATCGGACTGTAATCCTCACTCACCATCACAGCAAGACAATAAAAGTTATAACTCAAGAGAGACCTCGGTCACGGCAACCAAAGTTGAACAAGGTAGACATTTCAGAATTGAGAAAAGTTCCAGTGGTGTGCGAGTTTCCCGACGTATTTCCTGAAGAACTACCAGGCATGCCACCAGACCGAGAGATAGAGTTCAGCATTGAACTAGCACCTGGCACCACCCCCATTTATAAGAAACCTTATAGAATGGCACCCTCCGAATTGGTAGAATTAAAGAAGCAAATAAAAGAATTACTGGACAAAGGATTTATACGAGCCAGCTCCTCACCTTGGGGTTCACCAGTATTATTCGCCAAGAAAAAGGATGGGACACTGAGATTGTGTATAGACTATCGAGCTCTCAATATGGTCACCATCAAAAACAAATATCCGATGCCACGGATAAATGATTTATTTGACCAGCTCGCACAAGCCAAGGTGTTCTCAAAAATTGATTTAAGATCGGGATATCATCAATTAAAAGTACGGACAGAAGATATCCCTAAGACGGCATTCACCTCCAGATACGGTTTATATGAGTTCACAGTAATGCCGTTTGGGCTGACGAACGCCCCCGCATATTTCGTCCACCTCATGAACAAAGTGTTTATGAAATTTATGGACAAATTTGTTGTGGTGTTCATTGATGATATTCTGGTATACTCAAAAACACCAGAAGAACATGCTGAACATCTCAGGATTGTATTGGGAGAATTAAGAAAACATCAATTGTACGCCAAGTTTAGCAAATGTGAATTTTGGCTAAGACAAGTTGGTTTTCTAGGCCATATATTGACCCAAGAAGGCATTGCCGTAGACCCAGAAAAAGTCAAAGCCATACTTGACTGCAAACCACCAGCCAACGTAACAGACGTACGAAGTTTCCTAGGAATGGCTGGATATTACCGAAGGTTTATTGAAGGATTCTCCACTGTGGCAAAGCCAATGACACAGTTACTCAAGAAAGATAAGAAATTTGTATGGACTGAAGCGTGCGAGAAAAGCTTCCAAGAACTCAAAAAGAAACTAACAACAGCACCGGTTTTGGTTGTGCCGGACATACACAAGAGTTTTGAAGTGTATTGTGACGCATCCCGGAAGGGCCTCGGGTGCGTATTGATGCAGGACGGCAAAGTTGTCGCATATGCTTCCAGGCAACTAAGGAAACATGAAGAAAATTATCCTAGTCATGACTTGGAGCTAGCAGCAGTCATCCATGCACTCAAAGAGTGGAGACACTTTTTGCTGGGAAATCGTTGTGAAATATATACGGACCATAAAAGCCTTAAATATATTTTCACGCAGCCAGAGCTCAATTTACGACAACGACGCTGGTTGGAATTAGTCAAGGACTATGATGTCGGCATTCACTACCATCCAGGGAAAGCAAATGTAGTGGCAGATGCTCTTAGTCGGAAGCCCAGCTCGGGCAACGACAGTCCACAGAGCTTGAGGCCTGAGTTTCAGCAGGAGTTTGTTAAACTCAACATGGTGATAGTCGCTGAGGGCAACGTATCAAATCTGGAGATACATCCCACCCTAATGGAACAAATTAAGAAGGCTCAGCATGGACATCCCAGCATCGAAGGTATAAAGAGAAAAATGAGACTTGGCAAGGCTTCAGAGTTCGTCACAGACAATGAGGGAATATTATGGTACGGGGACAGACTTTGCGTACCAAACATTCAAGACCTTAAATAGCAAATCCTAACCGAAAGCCACACCGCCCCATATTCAATCCACCCTGGAGGAACCAAAATGTACAAAGACATTCAGGAAAGATTTTGGTGGCACGGTATGAAAAGGGATATAGCCGCATTCATTGCTTGTTGTGATTCGTGTCAGCGCATTAAAGCTGAGCATCAAAAACCAGCAGGGCTGCTACAGCCAAACAGGATACCTAAGTGGAAATGGGACGAAATTGGAATGGATTTTATCGTCGGACTACCTCGATCACAACGCGGAAATGATGCCATATGGGTCATCACACATAGGCTAACCAAGGTAGCACATTTCATTCCCGTGAAGACGACCTACTCCACTCAGAGGCTTGCTAAGCTTTATCTCTCCCGTATAGTTTGTCTGCATGGAGTACCAAAGACTATAATATCCGACCGGGGCACTCAATTTGTCTCTAAATTTTGGGATCACTTACAACAAGCTGTGGGCACTCAACTAGCATTCAGTACAGCGTACCACCCCCAGACTGATGGACAAACTGAACGTGTGAACCAAATCCTAGAGGACATGCTGAGAGCCTTTGCTCTCACCTATGGAACCAGTTGGGAGGAAAGTTTGCCATATGCCGAGTTCGCATACAACAACAGTTACCAAGCCAGCTTACAAATGGCACCTTTTGAAGCATTGTACGGACGGAGATGTCGTACCCCGTTAAACTGGTCAGAAACAGGTGACAGTCGTATCTTCGGCCCAGACATGCTCAAGGAAGCCGAGGAGAAAGTTAAAAAAATCAGGGACCGACTCAAGACAGCTCAAAGTCGACAAAAGAGCTACTACGATCGAAAACATCGTGAGGTCAGCTTTGAACCCGGTGAATATGTGTACCTATGAGTGTCCCCAATGAGGGGCCTGCAACGGTTCAAAATTAAAGGGAAGCTAGCCCCAAGATTTATTGGACCCTTCTGTGTAGTTGCACGAAGAGGCACAGTAGCCTACTAGCTAGACCTGCCCAAGGAGCTGACAGACGTCCATGACGTGTTCCACGTCTCACAGTTGAGGAAATGTGTGAGCAACCCGGAAAATCATGTATCTCATCAGAGCATTGACGTGCAATGATTGATGGAGCCCAAGACTGCTTGACGACTTTCGGTGTGGGGTCAGCTTGAGCCGAGAGCTTTAGGGCTGCAGTAAACCTCATATGCGCGTGGCTCATCATAAGACCTTAGCCTGATGTCCTACCCAAAGACTTCAAAGGTAGTCACAGACCTCACCTACAGAGAGCGACCAGTAAAAATATTGGAAGAGTCTGAAAGGAGAACCCGTCAGAAAACAACTAAAATTTTCAAGGTTCAGTGGAGCAATCACACCGAGGATGAAGCAACATGGGAAAGAGAGGATTTTCTTCAGGCAGAGTACCCACATCTATTTGAGGATCAGCTGAAATCTCGGGGACGAGATTTTTCCTAAGGGAGTAGGTGTTGTGACACCCAAAATTTTTATTTGGCTTTATCAAACTTTTATTTGATTTGAGGGAGGTTATTTAAATTTTTCTTCTAAAGTACTCTCCTTCTCAAAAACCTTCTTTTTATGACAAGTATTTTTGCGTGGTTTCTTCCAAGACTTGATCTTTGGTCTTGGAGGTTTTTCATCTTGTGTTGACTCAACACCAATGTTTTTCATTGGAAAAGTTTTTGAAAATATTTTCTTTTTAAAATAGCCCTATGGCTTATGGAGGGATCCTTTCCCCTTTCAAAATCTCCTCTTGCCATGACCTAAGTGGAAATCCCCTCCCAAAAGCCATTCCCCATCTTTGTGTCAAGATAAACTTCAAATCCAGCAAGTTGAACTCCCCCATGATTTTACTTCCATTTATTTCTTATCAAAAATATTTTCTGCCTTCTATTTTGACCCTTGGAGATTTACAAAGGAACTACCATTCCTCCTTTGAGTTTTGCCTCCAAACAAATTTCCCTGGCTAGTCCTTAGAACCCTCAACCCAGATCCATCTAGAACCACTAGTCTCCAGTTCAAACATTTCAAAATGTGCTTGCTGCAAGTTTGGACCATATTTGTCAAATTTGATGAAATTCATTTGTTTTCTCCTCCTAAAAATCTGAGAAAATTCAGGCAGCCTCTGGATGCATCGAGAGGTCACCTCACCAAGCCACAGCTCCAGAATTTTTTTTCCTCATGCCAAGTCATATCATCAAACGCCTGGCGTGCACTGTTACTATCAAAGTTCAGTGTTCAGAGATACAGTTTCAGAGCCGCCGTCGTTTTCTTCAGAAACCTACCTCGATCTCGCAAGTAGCCGTGGTGGCGCCTTGCTCCCTATTCCTTCCTGCTTATTCCTGCGCCGCACGATCGCCTGGACACTTGCGGGCGTCGGCGATGAGCTGGCAGAGGTGCGCCTCCCCGTGAACGACGGCAGCAGCGCCCATTGCGGCTGCCAGAGAGGCGCAGCGTTGGACGGCACCGTCCAGCGCCGCCCAAGCCACTAGAGGCCACCGCGTGGCCATCCACTCACCTATGCACGTTGCAGGGCCGTTGTCGTGAACTGGAAGGCGCGGAGCACGCTCCCTGCCGCGGTCGAGCCCGTACGGCCGTTCCGTCGAGGGCCAGTGGATTACGCAAGCCCGACCGAGGTTTGAGCAGAGAAACGGAGCCAGTGATCCACCACGATGATGCCTAGCCACCTAAACCCCCTGCCCAACCTCTGCCTCGCCGTAATTTCTCGCCGGCGTTATCCCGTTCACGGCCACCTCCTCGGATCGCCTATAAAAGGAGGTCCCGAGCTCGCACTCGAACCCACACCATCTCTACACACCACAAGTACCACGCCAAGCCACTAGGAGAGGCTCGAGGAAGTCTTCTTCCCCAACTCCGGCCGCCTCGACCCGCTTCGGGATCCAGCACGATTCTCTCCCGTGCGTGCACCCCTGCCTCTCAACTCTTGCCAGTAGCCTCCTAGTGCATCCACATCCCTGACCCGCGCATCAATTTGGAGTTTGCAGCACCCACCGGAGTATTCCACCATCGCCCGAACGACCGTCCGTCGGAGATAGGGTCGGCGTCGACGTGGTGCTCACTGACGGTCAAGTCCACCACCCACCGAGGCGGAAGGGCACCCTGAACCCGTAGGTACCCTCCGATCACTCTGCCTCGCCGTGGTTCAACGCCGGCGACCACCGCAGCCTTCGGGCGCCGGCGAGCTCGGTTGGATTTTGAACCTGACGGGTGGGACCCCCCCGTCAGCGTCTCTTCTTTTCCCCTTCGAACCGTTTTCTGAAGACGCCTTCGGGCAAAGTGTGTTTTCTCTCTGGGCTGACGTATTTCATACCGAACCGTTTTCTGCTTTTTCAAACAAGTCCCTGGATCTTTTCTGTTTCATCACAGATTAGTCCTTGGACTAAAACCCTTATATCTTTTAAATAAAATATGATTTTTGATTGATTCTTTTTCTGTCAGTCTTATATTTTTCTCTAGTTTTTATAGTATTTATTGGGAAAAAATTTGGAACAATTTTTATACACGCAACGGTTTTCACGTTAGTATACGGCTTCGTTATACCGTAGGTTCCGGAGGAGGTGACGGAGCCGCGAACTTCGCCGAGCTAGACTCCGGCTTCTCCGAACCAGGCAAGCATGTTTGAACCTTTGATATGATGAGTGTTTTGCATGTTTGCTTGAATAGCTTGTGCATGGCATATGAGCATCGGTGAGTGTTACGTTGCATGCAAGGCAACTAACCGTGTGCTTCGAAGTTTATTGTGATCTTTGATGAGAGATGACCTGATCATGTGGTGACATGAGAGGTAGTAAGATGGTATTGTTGTAGCATGCCGGTCTTATGTCATCCGATAAACTCCGACGTTAATGTGGACCGAGCCACGTTACCATTCGTCCCCTCCCGTGCTGCCACATGTTTTCTGCAAAGAATACGGTTTAGTAAGTTGCAAACCTCTTTCCTTGTACACACCAAACAGAGGGGCTGGGATGAGGGTTCCATGGACCTGGATTAAAGCTAGTCATCCGGTCAGGGGGCATGGGTGTTCCCGGTTGGGACCGAGAGGGGGGCACCCCTTAGAGCGCGTGGTATAAATTAGATCCCATGCTACGCGAGGTTGTAGCCTCCCCGTCTTAAAGTTTTTATTGAACGTTGCCTAGGGTGATTCCTGGCATCGAAATGTGGAATGGGTGTGTACTTGTTAGATGTGTTTCTCCCAAAATACCGTAAACGGAACTAGTCACCTGTGACTACTGAAATCCGTTGGCTGTGGTTAAGAGTACAAACTCTGCAGAGTCAAACCTTCCGAGTCATCGTGTCCATGGTCAAAGACCGTGGCCAGCATATCCATATCCATGTCAGTCCCTGTGTCAGTCTCCGTGGAAATCCCTGGTGAACAAGCTTGAGTGGTAAACCCGGTTGAATGTTACTCCTGTGGATGGACTAACCATTTTATTATTTCGTACCTGAGTATTTCCTTGAAATGATTTAACTTCATGAGCTACTGGAATATTAAGTATGATATATAAGCCCTTTACGTGATGTCGCTCAGACGTCCGACTGTGGCACCCTTGCTATTTACTTTTGATATAAGCCCTTTATGTGATGTCGCTCAGACGTCCGACTGTGGCACTCTCGTTATTTACTTTTGATATAAGCCCTTTATGTGATGTCGCTCAGACGTCCGACTGTGGCACTCTCGTTATTTACTTTTGATATAAGCCCTTTATGTGATGTCGCTCAGACGTCCGACTGTGGCACTCTCGTTATTTACTTTTGATATAAGCCCTTTACGTGATGTCGCTCAGACGTCCGACTGTGGCACGTACTGTCGTTTAAATTCCATTATAAGCCCTTTATGTGGTGTCGCCCCGACGCCCGACTGCGGCATTGTTAATTTATTTGTACCCTTCGAGGAGTCATTTCAGACACTCGATTGGCCCTCAGTATTACATTGGGATTTCGGGAGGACTACCGCCCGACTTGCTTTTTACTTTCTCACGCATTGCTATTTCATTATCGGAGTGTGCATTATAATTCTGTTCATATGCATCATGGTTGCATTTGTTATATCTTATGTCCAAACTGTCTTGCAAGTACTTTCATAGTACTCACCTGGCTTGTTGATTTGGCCAGATGTTGACGAAGGCGATCTCATGGATGATGAGTATGATAGCGAGTCCGACGCCTAGAGGAGTCCTAGTCAGTCCCGTGCGATCCTGGATTTGGTCACTTGTATTATATACGCTTCCACCACCCAAATAAGAGTCCTCGAGCCTCACTCCGACGCTCGATGAGCTATTAGATTCAGGGGTTATGTCACCCACTTCACTGTGACATATCCACCACCACTTTTATTATGAGTCAGTAGTTATGCCACCGTATCCGCCTTTATGTTTAATATCGACGTGCTTGTAATAAATTGTTGAGCAGTCTCCGCCCAACCTTGTATTATATTTAGTACTCCTGGATATTTCTGTAATCAAGAAATTGTCTACCAGTGAGAAGGATTCTTCTCTACTGGTCCGTAAAAGGGATCGGTTTCTCAATAAATGTTTTATTGGAAAACCGGTCGTGACACATTTGGAACAGTCGCCAAGTGAGTGTGGGCGATAGGGGGTCCTTCCCACAGGAACCAGAAACCGTCAGGGATAGGGAGCCTTGATGCATACAGTTGTCCCTATATAATCGTTTCTGATATCTTGAATATCCCAAACGCTTCATCCTTGCTACTCGTTTGTGCTCGCATTGCCATCGCAGTCGGAGTTTTGTGGTTCTGCCTAAAACCAGGCAGATTCCAGGCACGTGAGTTTTACGATGCCTGGCACATCACAAACAGTTCATGATTATAAACCGCGTACGATAGGTAGACAATCACAAACATTTAGTTTTCCCGCATCGTATGTGATAGTGTCTGACATCACATACGATTTGCAAACAGCAACTGTGTGCATGCTTGCACACGTTTCCTCTGTGTGAACAGTCTCGGATTATGGTGTATATCGCAAATGTGTTTGTTTTACCAACTATGTGTGCCGTAATGACCTGCACAACTTAATTTCACCCTAATTTTATTGCTGCTATTTAAAATTGTACCTAATTTAAACTTGAAAGTAGGCTATAGCTTTATTCATATCCATCAGGTTCAAACAACCAATGCATTATTCCATTCACAGGTACATATGTTTAAGAATTACATAAGCACCCAATAAAGAATGATGTACCAGGGTTCTATACTTGCACAATTACAGATGGTAAAGAAAGAGGTGACAAACATTCCAGTTGCTGAACAAGGTGAAGCGGAATGTCCCTATTGTGCTCTCCGGGATGCAGAAGGCATGCAGGACCCTAGTCCAACCCCTTGTGATGGCCGGCCGCCAATCATGTAGTTTGAGAGGTAATCTTGAGTAAACTGCTTCATGATCCACTGCAAAAGGTAAAAGAATCAGATATTGTCATCTAACAGAACAAGTTACGGGCAGTAAAAAGAAGGCTATAGGGTTCTTACTTACCATCCTACAGTTCACTGTTGTCTTGCATAAAGTGTAAACAAATAGTTCGATTGACATCTTTTGAGCCATTTTAATAACAATCTTTATCAGTTTCCTCACTTGATGCTGGTTCATGAATATCTCATTGCCCCATACGCAGAAAGGGTCAAAGTGTGGATCTTTGGCAATGATATATGTATCTAAAAGCACTAAGTTGATATTAGAAGCTAAACAACAATTGAAAAATGATGTAGTACAACACTACCATTATATAAGATTTTATTACATGTATATCTAGACATCATTAGAATATGAAGGTAACACTCTTCCTTGTTGCTATGCAGCCTGGGATTGCATATTTAGTCTTTCAGTACAATGCATGTTGCTAGAAAACAATTGAAAAACGAAAAGGCATGTTAACTGCAATATCCTTAACAGCAACCAAATATCGTAATTCTTAGTGGCATTGTTCAAACTGTTATTGATGAAATTGAACTGCACGGCAAAAATTTGCACATATAGAGCATCACATTGTGAAGAACTGAAATAAACTAGTCATAAGGACATCTCTGGGCGATCCTTGAAAAGTTAAAGGACTAAAACCCTTAGTGGATATATATATACTCCACCAATTTTTGGCCTTTTCTAGTCGATCCCCCAAACTTAAGGTTGTAAACTTCAATTTGATCAACTTCAAAGCAGGTTCAACCGAAAGTAGCATACATTCAAACATAAACATAGATAGTTTTGCATAACCAAACATAAAACATAAATTTAAACTAAGCTAAACTACTTTCGGTCGAAGTAGAGGTCGAGCCAATCCTTCCTCGTCATGTACGGTGTGCCGCGAGTCGGGTCTGGGCCAGTACCATCGTCGGCGTCATTGGGGAAGGCACTCCTCCATTCGTCGACGTCGATCTCCTCGTCCTCGGGGCCCAACTCGACGCCCTCCGCGCCGCCGTCGCTGCCGCCTTCGACCTCATCATCGGAGGAGAGCGCGATAACCCTGCCACCCTCTGCGCTGGCAAAGATCGCCCGCTCCGCCTCCATGAGCTCCGGGTGCTGCCGGAGGAGCTCTTGCATGTAGGCCTCGTCGGTGGCCTCGGCCTCGAGGTGCTCCCACGCCTCGCGATCCTCCCGCGCCATAGTCGAGCTCACCACCCCTAGCTCCGGCGGAACGAGGTCGACCGGACATGTGCCGAAGGGGAAATTGAGACTAACCGCCGTGCCATGGTATCGGACCTGCCAGCGGTCGTACTCCGTGGCCGCGAGCTCGGCCGTGTGGAAGCTACCGAGCCACTGTCGGGTGTGGGTCTCTTGATCTGTAATCTCGGTGACCCACGTCCCCCACCGCCGCTGCTGGACCTCGAGGTAGGACTTCATCGGCTGCGAGGTCCGAGGGACGACGGGGAAGTCCTCGAACCGGCGTCGGGCGCGGCGGCGGCCGGATCGGGGTACCGGCGACGACGGATCAGGCCTGCGGAGGATGACGGGGACACCTCGGCGGCCACCTCACCGGCGTCGGGCGAAAAGGCCGCGATAAACCTCTTTTTGGCCATTGACTCCTCGAGCTCCCCAGCACATAGGCAGAGCTTGAGGATGGAGGCGCCGGCGATGGCGGCGACCTACCAATGGTTTCGAGGGTTGTGTGTGTCTGTATGAGCGAAGGTATTGGGGTGTTTGTGGAGGGGGGGGCGGGGGGTGGGGGCAAAGTTGGGTTTGAGGAAATACTGCGGCAACTGAAAATTTTACTAGGCGGGAGTAACAAGGCGGGGCTACTGAAAATTTGGATCAAGGGCGAGCAGATATTTTTGAGATTGCGAGGGATGCAGAGGCGGGAGTAAAATGTCGGGGCTACTGAAAATTTGAATCAAGGGACTGAAGCAGAGCAGGAGTAACAGACACTGCACACGGTCTGCACATACTAATCGTGGGCTATCAAGCATTAAAACTTTCTAGGCGGTAGATATTTTCGAGATTACGAGCCAGTAATATTTTCGAGGTTGCGAGGGATGCAGGGGCGGGAGTTTTGGGGAGCGAGCTAGTGTGCTTGACACACCCGCTGTGGACTATAGCCGACACACCTTCTCGCGTAAGCCATAGGCGTACTATACACCGACGGTTCTCCAAGATATTTTGTACTACATCTCACACGGTTGGTGATAATAAACTGTGTGAGATCTACTTGATTTGAATTACAAAATGGGGTCACAGCTGTAATGGACGCTGTTTGAATTGCTAGACCTTTTATCTGCAGTGAACATGCAACTATATGTGTGTCGTAAAAGAATTGGAATTATTCAGGGTTCGTTTGGACATTTTATACATTAAACTGGTTTTCTAGCCATTTCAAGTGCACAATTCAAAATTAAACTACATGCACATGCTCCGGTGCATACAAATTGGTTGAAAAATCAAATCAGCATGTGTCCTTTAGTGCATGCTTAGGTCCCATGCAAGAAATGGGAATGAATTTTTCAGGGTTCGTTTGGCCTTTTTATAAATTATCGGGGTTTTCTAGGCATTTTATGTGCATAATTCAAATTTGAACTATAAGCACATGCTCCAATGCACCAAAGTGGTTGAAAAGTCACATGTGTGTCCTTGGGTGAATTTCTAGGTCCCATGCAAGAGATGGGAATGAATTTCCAACACCAGGGCACTGTTGATTGCTAGCAAAACATTGAGATACCTGGCTTTTATATTCAAGTAAATCCAAAACTCGTCTGAAATTCATGAAACTTGGCATGCTATCATGGAGCGGCATCAACATGCCGTGGTGAAAATTTTGTCCCATTTGGGGAAGGTTTGGGTATAAGCTTCTCACAACAAGCATGATGGTTTCGATAGGGAACGTACCACCTTTGGGGACGGGACGATATCCGTTGCCTCTTATTGCTTTCAAAAAATTTCTAGTGTCAACATAGAACAACAAGAGTGTTGTGTTTAATCTTGGAATTTT
Source organism: Triticum aestivum (assembly GCF_018294505.1). Taxonomy (NCBI): domain Eukaryota; kingdom Viridiplantae; phylum Streptophyta; class Magnoliopsida; order Poales; family Poaceae; genus Triticum; species Triticum aestivum. The sequence continues at coordinate 229,745,221 of NC_057799.1, forward strand.
TCGGGGTTCGTTTGGCCTTTTTTATAAAATAACTAGGGTTTCTAGGCATTTTATGTGCATAATTCAAATTTGAACTACAAGCACATGCTCCAATGCACTAAAGTTCGTTGAAATATCACATATGTGTCCTTTGGTGAATTTCTAGGTCCCATGCAAGAGATGGGAATGAAATTCAAACACCAGGGCACTGTTGATTGCCGGCAAAACGTTCAGATGCCTGGTTTTTAAATTCTATTAAATCCAAAACTCCTCTGAAATTCATGAAACTTGGCATGCTATCATGGGGCGGCATCAACATGCCGTGGTAAAAAAATTGTCCCATTTGGGGCAGGTTCGGGTATATGCTTCTCACAACAACCATGATGGTTTCAGCATGGAACGTGCCACCTTTGGGAACGAAATGATATCCATTGCCTCTTATTGCTTTCAAAAAATTTGCCGTGTCAACATAGAACAACAGGAGTGTTGTGTCAATTTTTGGATTTTTGGGGGTTCGTTTGGACATTTTTATGCATTAACTGGGTTTTTATGCATTTATGTGCATATTTCAAATTTGAACTACATGCACATGCTCTACTGCATATAAATTGGTTGAAAAATAAAATATGTGACCTTGGGTGCATGCATAGGTCCCATGCAAGAAATGGGAATGAATTTCAAACACCAGGGCACCGTTGATTGCCGGCAAAACATTGAGATGCCTGGTTTTTAAATTCTAGTCAATCCAAAACTCGTCTGAAATTCATGACACTTGGCATGCTTTCATGGAATGGCACCCGACATGCTGTGGCATTTTTCGTGTCCATTTGGAGAGAAGGTGCACTCGAATAATGACAGCCAACAAAGGCATTTTGAAAAAATAGCTGCCACTTTAATATCTCAAATGTTTGTATGGCTATAGGAGGTGCCGTGCGAACAGCTGCTTGACCTTGACTGAACGGGAGGCGTGCGAGCGCAGTCTGGTGCGCAGGCTGACCGAGAGGCATGCAAGCTGTCCTCCAATGCGCAGGCTCACCAGGAAGCGTGCAAGCTGTACGCTGTGCAGGCACACTGGGAAGCGAGCCCTTTGACTTCCATGGCCGCCCGCCTTCCTCTCCATTAATGGCACCCGAGCCGCTGTTTAATATAGGCGGCCTTACTATTCGCCTCCCATTCCCCTCCCTCCCGCAGACCTCCACCACCGCCATGGCGCAGAATGGTCATCAGCCACTAGTCTTGAAGTTTGGTGAAGTCGACTCCGAGCCGGAGTAGATAGAAAATAAGGAGGAATGGGGCCTCATGGACATGGCCCAGAACAAGCTGGCCGCGGCGGTTGCTGCCCCCGCTCCCTTCCCAGCTACCAGCCCCGCGATGCGCCACCGACCATCCCCGTAGCATTGACGGGCTGGTTGCCGAGCACTATCGCAAAGGTGGAAGCCGCGGGTATCAGCAAGGTCTCCGCGTACCCGCGCGAGCTCATGTACATGCCAGCGCTAGTGCCCGTGCACATGCCCATGCGCGCCCCTCCACCCACCGTCGCGCCAGCCCCCGTGCGTTTGGCAACACCCGTCGCACCCGTGCCCCTGCCCGTGCGTGCCCCTCCACCCACCGTAGCGCCGGTCCCCATGCATTTGGCTGCACCCGCCGCGCCCGTGCCCGTGCCCATGCGCACGCCCCCTCGGTGGCATGGGACGCTGCTGTCGACCGCTACTTCTCAGCGGCGCCAGTTGCCGTCCTCCCGTGACCCACCCGTCTATCGCGCGACGACATGATGTTTGATTTACATGTGAAGAACATTTTGTGCTGCCTTGAAGACTTCAACAACAGCGTCCTGAAGGACGACAACGACAACGACGCCGCGGCACGCCGCCGCCGGAAATAGTTTTTTTGGGGTTTAATACTATATCTCGAATTCCCGATCATATGAATATAAATTTGCAGTGTGACTGAATGAAAGATATGGTTTGAACAAACTTGCGTTTTTCTCTCTTAATGTACAGACTTATCAAACGATTTTCTTTTGAAAAAAACGTCAATTGTTTTCAAATATAAAACACTCATCGCAAATGTTTTAGTCAGAACACCTGTATGCAAACCGACAGCTTCCCCAGGAAGCCAAGGGAAAATGTGCCGAGCAGGATTTCTGCATCCCTTCAACGCAAACGGTTGTTTGGCATGACCCGTGTGCAACCACATACAAACAATTGGGTAAGATTTGCATATCTGTCATTTTGGGTATGTTGCCATTTGTCAAGCTGGAAAGATTGACATTTGTTTATCTGGTAACATTGCCATTTGTCAACATTGTAACACTGTGATTTGTCAAAATATGCAGCTAAAAATCACTAGCACTATCTAATTTTTGCACTATTCATATGGACACCACTAGCAGGTGTGAGTTGATGGACGCATATGCAAATGTACCATTGATTACATACAACAAGTCATCAACCCACAATGACAATGAGGATACACGTTGGATTATAGATCATTTCCAACAAAACATTCTAGTAAAGTTTTTCTCACACAAAAAATAACAAAGCGATGAAATGAACTTTAGCTCAACCACTCCTCGGCGTTGGAAACTCTTGCTTTGAACCAGAAGTGATTCTCTAGGAAGGGCCAGCTACTGTCAATCTCGAGACCAACGTAAGACTGATCATCCAGGCTGAAGCGGCCTATGTCAGGACCCATATTGGAATGGTAGGGAAGCATAGCAATGTCTGAGGTATAGATACAGTTGCTTCTCATAAATGGTAGTAACGTTGTGTCAACAGCAGCTGGATCGCCTTCCACCATCATTGGATAGTTTTGTCCAAGGAAGAGCTAGTATCCTCCAAGACATTCAATACTGAACCAGGTAGAAGGTGTTGGCGCTAGTACACTAGTATCCATCCCGAATACCCTGCAACGGATGTTGGAATAGGTCCGGAGAGTGCGACCATGCGAGACAACACCTGCTTCCTTAGTAGCATTAGAAGTGCCCTGTATACAGACAAGAAGAGGTGATCCATCGGAATAAGTTGCCAGGTGGCACTGAGTATATGGGTCCTGCTCGTCCTCATGCTCGTGATCATCAGCATCGTCATCTCCCCCTTGGTTATAAAAATTTTCAAGTATAGGTGGTGCAATGTTCACAGGACCTTGGAAACACAAGAAGGTTAATTAGTAAAGGGAAACTAGCTAACTAGCATGCATGTGGATGAAACAATTATAATTACGGTGGAAGACAAATGTACTGAAAGCATTAGGATTCCATGCAAAAATAGTGCCACGAGTGGTGGCAGCAAACACAAGACCCTCGTATTGAATTCCATTACATTACTCATCCGTGTACAGAAATTGATTTTTGAGCAATATCCATCAAGGCGTGGAAGTAAGGACGGCAACAAGCTTGTCGAAGATAGCAACAACTTCATAGTTCATGTAATCCCAAGAGCGGTCGGGAACTCGACAAATTGCTATCTTCCGTAGATGACAGTCACCATGATCGTATTTGAACTCACGTAGAATACCAGTGTACTCAACCTTTGGGCAATCGTCTGAGATTTTTGGAAGTGGAACCCGGTGACGAGTGTACACATTCACAAGTTCCCACTCGCATTTGTACCCAATATAAACAACCCAATCTCCATTTGCGCCTGCCCAAGCCTTGGCCTCAAGCGATGGCATCTTAACATCATACATATCATTATCAAGCGGCATCAACTTGCACAAGGCGAGGCTTCCCTCATCCCCACGCCAGTCTGCAGGGTCACGGCGAAGAAGATAGGGGAGATCAAACTGCTCCTGGACCCTTGGGTTCCATGCAATGATGTTATTAGTTGAGTCGAGAATGGTCTTGAACGAACCTGCCATGCTAGCCGAGGTGATGACGTCGCACCGATCAATGAGTTCCTCTAGCACGTCATCTTTTAGATCGGGGCTAGAATACCGGGGTCGATTCCGGCTTGTTCCCTCCATGGAGAAGATGATCGAACAATGGCAGAAGGAAGGGCAAAGGCAAATGGAGGGAGAAAGAGCGTGCGACAGCAGTTCCAAATCAAGAGGGAAAGGCGAAGAGGCCGTGGACGGTTGGCATGGTACACGAAGAGGCGCCTGGGGAGCGAACGGTTGCCACAGAGGACACACACTGATGATAAGGGCTGAGTGAACCGCATGCGTATATCGCACACACCTTGATCTGGCTGACCGTTTCTTTTGTGTTGCCTAATCACAAACAGTTCATCCGAGTGAATCGTATGATGTATATCGCACACACCTTCATCTGGCTGCCCATTTCTTTTGTGTTGCCTAATCACAAACAATTCATTCGAGTTAACTGTATGCTATGTATCGCACACGCCTTCATCTGGCTACAAGTTTATTTTGTTCCTCCTCATCGCAAACAGATAATTGAACTAAACCGTATGCCCTTCATCGCACACGCAACTAAAATCTGAACCGTGTTTGATGCATCAGTCATCGCAAACGTTTTATACTTTTTTGACGGTTTTCAAACACCACCGTTTGCGATTATTGCATCACACACAGTTTCTTGAAGGGTCTCTAATCGTAGTGTTGCGTTAGCAGCATCCTGCAGTAGTGTACATGCACATGCTCCACTGCATATAAATTGGTTGAAAAATCAAATATGTGTCCTTTGGTGCATGCTTAGGTCCCATGCAAGAAATGGGAATGAATTTCAAACACCAGGGCACTGTTGATTGTCGCTAAAACGTTGAGATACTTTGTTTTTAAATTCTACTAAATCCAAAACTCGTATGAAATTCATGAAACTTTTCATGCTATCATGGAATAGCACCCGACATGTTGTGGTATTTTTCGTGTCAATTTTGATAGAAGGCACACTCGAATAACAACCAACAAAGGCATTTTGAAACAAATAGCTGCCACTCTAACATCGCAAACGTTTTAGATAGAACACCCGTATGTAAACTGATAGCTTCCCCAGTGAGCCAAGGGAAAATGTGCCGTGTAGGATTTGTGCAGCTCTTCATCGCAAACGTTTTAGATAGAACACCTGTATGCAAAGTGAGAGCTATGGTCTTCTGCAGTAAGCCATGGCAAAATTTGCCGCGCAGGATTTGTGCATCTCTTCAATGCAAATGGTTCAGATTGAATAAGGTATGCAAAGCGAGACTTCGTTGCTAAGCCAAGAGAAAATTTGGCATGCAGGATTTGTACCTGCCTTCAACGCAAACAGTTTTTTCGAATGACCCATGTGCAACCACGTACAGACAATTTGGTAAGATTTGCATCTGTCATTGGGTATATTGCCATTTGTCAAACTGGAAAGATTGACATTTGTTGATCTTGTAACATTGCCATTGTCAATCCTTGTAACACTTCGGTTTGTCAAAATATGCAGCTAAAAATCACTAGCACTATCTAATTTTTGCAACTAAAATTCAGTAATTAAGCATAGATTTCAATGATAGATTAAGCAGTCGTTCTTAATTTATACAAATAGTTCAACTCGACAGCTGAACCGACCAAACTTTTCCCAAATTGTTGCCAACCACGTACAGAAATAGGTAGTTCAACTATATATACTAGCTAATTTTAAGTACGTTGTATAGTTCCACCACATCTATAGTCAGATGAACTGAACAAAATAGCCCCTAAATACTACTACACCTATGGAGGGCTATGTACTACTTCCGGCAGCCTCTCCTCTGCCGAGCGCGCTCAGTAAGGGGAAGAGGAGGAGGAGCCTACCGACGAGCTGGACAACTGTAATACGGTGCCTGCCGTAGCTGCACCTTCAGCGATGCTCACCTCGAACGCCCTCTGTCGCTCGAGACAACCCCTCTCGAAGCGGCCGGGCAGCTCGTATATCTCCTGATTCCTCGCCTCTGCATTGGCGTGTGCTGCGGCCACGGCTGCGGTAAGGCTCTTTGCGTGCTCGATGAGGCGCTCCTCCTCCTCCCACAGGAACTCGATGTAGCGCGCAAGGTCGCTGATGCATGTGCGGGCCTCCACCTCCGCCTCCCTCCTTCGGGCGGTGGTGGCGGAGTGGGTGATGATCCCGGCGGTCGACGGTGGGCTGGTGGCCACGGCGGCCGACGATGGGGTGGCGGCCACGACCAGCACCTCCCGCCTTCGGGCCGTGGTGGCCGAGCGGGTGATGGCCATGGTGGCCGGCAGTGGGGTGGCGGCCATGACGACCACCTCCCGCCTTCGGGCCGCGGCGGCATAGCGGGCAATGGCCCTGGCTTTCGTTGGTTGTGTGGCAGCAACGGCGGCCAGCAGTAGCTGCCGACGGGAATGGGTGTTCTGCACACACCCAACAGGGACGCCACGCGCACTACACTACGCCGGGGATTGCACCCAGCTGGAGCTGTCCTCTGATGACGACAAAGTGGCTGAGCGATGATGACGGACCGGTGCCATTGGCGATTGTGGGAGAAGCAGACGAGATAAGATATAGGGAGTGAGGGGAAAATCCGGCGCAAGACTCGCCGGCAGTGAGGGTTTATATGGTAGGCTGGTAAGTGATACGTCTCCAACGTATCTATAATTTTGATTGTTCCATGTTGTATTATATTCTGTTTTGGATGTTTAATGGGCTTTATTATACACTTTTATATTATATTTGGGACTAACCTATTAACCGGAGGCCCAGCCCAAATTGATGTTTTTTGCGTATTTCAGTGTTCCGAAGGAAAGGAATATCAAACAGAGTCCAAACGGAATGAAACCTTCGGGAACGTGATTTTCGGAACATACGTGATCCAGAAGACTTGGAGTGGACGTCAAGAAAGCACCAAGGAGGCCACGAGGCAGGGGGCGCGCCTATCCCCTGTGCGCGCCCTCCACCCTCGTGGGCCCCTGGTAGCTCCACCGACCTACTTCTTCCTCCTATATATACCTACGTACCCCCAAACCATCAGCAGAGGAGCCAAAACCCTATTTCCACCGCCGCAACCATCTGTACCCGTGAGATCCCATATTGGGGCCTTTTCCGGCGCTCCGCCGGAGGGGGCATTGATCATGGAGGGCTTCTACATCAACACCATAGCCTCTCCGATGATGTGTGAGTAGTTTACCTCAGACATTCGGGTCCATAGTTATTAGCTATATGGCTTCTTCTCTCTCTTTGGATCTCAATACAAAGTTCTCCTCCATTCTCTTGGAGATCTATTTGATGTAACTCTTCTTTTTGCGGTGTGTTTGCCGAGATCCGTTGAATTGTGGGTTTATGATCAAGATTATCTATGAACAATATTTGAATCTCCTCTGAATTCTTTTATGTATGGTTGATTATCTTTGCAAGTCTCTTTGAATTATCAGTTTGGTTTGGCCCACTAGATTGATCTTTCTTGCAATGGGAGAAGTACTTAGCTTTGGGTTCAATCTTGCGGTGCTCGATCCCAGTGGCAGTAGGGGAAACGACACGTATTGTATTGTTGCCATCAAGGATAAAAAGATGGGGTTTATATCATATTGCAGGAGTTTATCCCTCTACATCATGTCATCTTGCTTAAAGCGTTACTCTGTTCTTATGAACTTAATACTCTAGATGCATGTTGGATAGCGGTCAATGTGTGGAGTAATAGTAGTAGATGCAGGAAGGAGTCGGTCTACTTGTCACGGACGTGATGCCTATATACATGATCATACCTAGATATTCTCATAACTATGCTCAATTCTATCAATTGCTCGACAGTAATTTGTTCACCCACCGTAATACTTATGCTATCTTGAGAGAAGTCACCGGGTCTATTTTCCATAATATTAATCTTTCGTCAGCTAGCTATTTCTTTTGCTGTTTATTTCTCTCTCTTTACTTTTACTCTTTACCATAAAAATACCAAAAATATTATCTTATCATCTCTATCAGATCTCACTTTCGTAAGTGACCGTGAAGGGATTGACAAACCCTTTATCGCGTTGGTTGCGAGGTTCTTATTTGTTTGTGTAGGTGCATGGGACTCAAGCGTGGTCTCCTACTTGTTGATACCTTGGTTCTCAAAAACTGAGGGAAATACTTACGCTACTTTACTGCATCACCCTTTCCTTTCCAAGGGAAAACCAACGCAGTGCTCAAGAGGTAGCAGTAAGCATTGGGATTTTGGGGGATTTCACCGAGTCGGGTGGGAAGCTTGCGCTAGAACCTGCGCAGTTGCGCGGGAACGGGCTCACAACAGTCGGTCATACGGGTGCGCAATAAATGATGCAGAGGGATCCTACAGCAGCAAGGACCAGCTTCCCTACGGATAGCTCATCTAACAGTACTCCCAAGTTAACTATGCTGAGGCTTGAGTAGTCATCAGATGGGTGACCGCATCGGAAGTGGGCTCGATGATAAATTAACTGATTTTATGGATCACTGTAAACATTTAATTGCATTGAATGTATATAGTGCTTCATCATATTAGTTGAATTAACCTCGAGGTCCTTGTTTTGTAATTTTTGACATTTTTTGTTATTTGAACACATGTTGATTGGCTTCAAGAAGGCCTATCTCGTTACTTTTTGATAATATTTGTTTTTTGAACACATGTTGATTGGCTTGAATGAAGGTCTATCCCATTACTTTATGACATGTTTCCAAAACATGGACCTCGAGGTTAATTCAACTAATAGGACAAAGCACTATATACATTCAACGCAATTAAATGTTTTCCAAAAAAGATATGATTTCTGTGAAGTTTATAGGTCATGTATGTAAAATTAACCTCTGTGTACTTGTTCTCAAATTAACCTCCGGGCATGTTTGCCGCCTATCACACACATCTTGTTAAGCTGAACCGTTTATGTTCTCTTCCCTAATCCAAAACAATTCATTCAAGTGAACCGTATGCCGTATATCACACACACCTTGATCTGGATGACTGTCTCGGTTGCATTTCCTAATAGCACACCGTTCATCTGAACGAACTGTATGCCGTATATCGCACACACATTGATATTGCTGCCCGTTTCTATTGTTCTGCGTCATCGCAAAAAGTTCTTCTGGATCAACCGTATGCCCCGCATCGCACATGTAACTAAAATCTGAACCGTGTTTGATGTACCCGCCATCGCGAACGTTTTGCATCTTTTTGACAGTTTTTTTAGATCATTGTTTGCGATTAATGCATCACACACAGTTTCGTCAAAGGGTCTCTGATCGTAGTTGTCAGGAGAAACGACACCTATGGGCCCACGCGTATCCCTTCTACGGTTTGGCGGGGAAGAGTAGTAGAGCACAGAGCAGATCTAATGACCAACACGATGGATTTTTACCCAGGTTCGGTCCGCTCGGAAGCATAAAACCCTAGTCCTGCTTGAGTATATATTCTGTGTTCTTGAGCTTTGGCTAGCTGCTATGCATGCGAGCTGGGCCGAGAGGTTCAAAAGTCCGAATCCCCCTCTAGTACGCAACGGGCCTCCTTTTATATGTCCAAGGGGCTGCCGCAGTGGCATACATGAGGGGTAAAGTAGCTACAGTGTCTATGTTTATCATCGGCGTCTTAGGACAAACGCCATAAATGTGCTGCTTATGTGCCCTTCAGCTTTATAGGGGGCGGGAATAGAACCTGTCCTGTCCGTCGCCGCCCCACCCTCTCTCAACAAGCGTCCACACCGATGGGGCATGCAGTGCCAAGTTGGCTGGCCAGCTGCTGCGCTGGAGAGGTGGTAGGGTCTTCACGAAGATCTGCATGCCCCCATGCATGCGCTTGCCAGGCTAGCAGGCCGGCCATCACGCTGGATTGGTGACGGGGTGGCAGAGCCTTGCCGCGGTCTTGCCGATGTCTCCGACAAGAATCTTGCCAGGGGCATCACAGACGTCCTTGACAAGGATCTTGCCAGGCACTTCGTCTTCTGGCCTTCACAAAGATCTGCACGCCACCACGTGTGCACCCTTGGGTCTTGGCCTTGACGCTGTCGATGGTGTCAGAGCTCTCAACAACAAGGTTGGTGCTCTTGTTAGTGCCCCACAAGTGAGCTTGCCGGGGTCTCACAAGCCGTCCTGGCAAAGATCTTGCCGGGGGTCCATCTCGTTCTCCATTCTCTCGTTTCTGGCTTGGCCGCTTCTCTTCGCCTTGTATCTCGTTTATATCCTTGATCGCCCTCTCGATGCCTCGCCACGCGTGGGGCTATGACTGTCCGTGCACAAGTAGGGATGCTAAAGGGCCGAAACTTTAGTACACCGACAGGAGCCCCCGGGCCTGGGCCACACATGAGTGTGAAGCATCGTTGGGCCAGGCCCAAACAGTGCGTGGGCGGCAGGGGATAACTGCTATAATCTTCTTGTATGTTGTGGTTCCCCACAACCTGTATTGAGTGCGCGGCATGGGGGTCGCGCGTGGAACGGTTGCAACACGCCTGCGCCTGCGCCAATGCCTTCACATCGAACAGTAAAGCGACAGCCCCGCGCCTTCCCCATAAAAAGAGGAATCCGCAGGGGCGCTGCTCATTTACCCCATTCGCCCATTCCAATCTAGGAAACCGCCGTTTCCTTCTTTTTCCTTGAGCCCAATCCAGAGCTTTCTCCATTGCCCATTGCCGCCGCGCCCTCACCACTTTCGGTCCCCCGCCCTCCGTCGACCGCTATGGTGCCCAAAAACAAGGGCAAGGGAGCGATCAAGGAGAGTGAGGGGGAAGAGGTGCCGGAGGGCGAGTTGGTGAAGATGCGGAGGCAGCACGTCGTCTTTGCCCCTGTGCTCAACATGCGCGCGCTCAACGATCGGTACCAGTTTATGTGGGGGAGGGAGACGTCGGGGCATCCCACCACTCGTGTCGTCCTTGGTCCCAACGACGCGCTAGGTCCATATAAATTCTCCTTCTTCGTCGATTATCTCTACTATAGGCTCTGCCCACCATTCTCGGATTTCTTTATCGACATCATGTATACCTTCGGCTTCCATATTTTGGATTTCACGCTGAACGCGTGGCGTGTATCACTATCTTTGCCCACCTCTGTGAGAACTTTGCCGGGGTGATCCCCAACACGGTGCTCTTCCGCCACTATTTCATCCCCCGCATCCAGCCAGAAGGGGCGTTGTCCGGCTATGTCACCTGGATCCCGAGGGCTTGTTGCAAGGAGACGTACCCAAACGGGACCCCGAAGGAAAAGTGGGATGAATGGCGGCACAAGTGGTGATGGATTGTGGAGAAGGAGCCGCATCCATTTTGCACTCCCCGGCAAGCGCAAGTGGTCCGTCGCGGCAACTAGGGCAACCTCGACCCTCAAGACAAGATGCTCACAGTCACCACCACCAGAATCCACCGCCTCAAGACCGCCGGGCTCACCCTGGAGATGATCGGGGCCAATTTCCTCCGTCGTCGTATCACCCCCTTCATAATAAAGGGGGCTTGGAGTTCCGGAATGCGGCAGATATTATGAGGTTGCCTCTCGGCCTGAATCACAACTTTACAGTGATGTAACACGCGTCCCTCTGCTCCAAGCTGTTCCAGCTCAAGGTCGACAAGCCCGGCAAGGCCAAAAAAGCCGGCAAGGCTGAGAAGGTTGACAAGCCGTTCAAGTTGCCGGCGGCCGTGGTCCCCCCGTGCAACAACTCCGCCCGGTCCTCCATCATCGCAATGATGCCGGACTTCAATTGACAAGAGCTAGGTCGAGCCAGATGAGGTGTGCGTGGAAGAGTTCTTCGACAACTTGTCGAAGCGGCCTATCCGTGAGGAAAAGCGACTCGTCCGCGACACCACCAACGAAGAGGTGGCGTACATTGCCAGCAGGGCGGAAGAGGCAGCTCTTGCCGCGGCGGCCGGCAGTGCTGGCTTCCAGCAAAACGAGGCCGAGGCCGAAGAAGACTTTGCTGAGCTGGCGGAGTCCACCGGGGAGCACATACGCGCCGCCACTAGGGGCCCTTCTGCTGAGGAGGCGGCCAAAGAGGCGGCTGCCGACATGGACGAAGAGGAGGTGCACGAGGAGCCCCCAGTCCAGGGGAGCAGGAAGCGCGTCATACGGCGGTTTGGCTCCAGCGAGCCAGTGCGGCGAGCCTCCTCGCTCGAAGAAATCCCCGTCAAGAGGGCGGCCGGCAAGGCCGCACAGCGGCAAGAGGTCCAGGCGCAACCCGTGCGGCATACGAGGCACACGGCTGCGGCGGCAAAGGAAGCAGCGGCCACTGCCTCCGCCATGGCCAAGCGGCCCAGGCCTCCGTCTGCACCCCTCCGCACGGACACCACACTAGAGGCTGACTACGACCTCTGTTCCACGATCCCGAACAGGAGGAGGCCAGAGGAAGAGGACGAAGAAGGGGACGAGTAAGGGATCCACCACCTTCTCCATTTCCTCAATTCCTGTTTTGGTTGTTTTGCATGACTTGAGCTCGTCTTGGCTTGCCTCTGTAGGGACACGGAGACGTTGGCACAGAGGATGGCAAAGAGGGCCAAGACCTCGACGGGCGACGAGCCCCCGGCAAGCACCTCGAGCGCGCTGGAGGTGATCACGATCAGCCCGGGCCCAAGCCCACGACGCAGCCCCCGACTCGGCCCCCAGCATCAGTCCATTAACCACTTTTTGCTAGCGAGCACTGGGGTGTGTATCTTCACTGTCAATCTTGCTGGGTTCGCAGGGGAGGAGCGGCAACAGGAGGAGCCGCCAAGGGCCACCCCCATCATGACTCCTCCATCAACCACCACACCACCCAGGGAGGGGTCCCTGGTAAGGGCTTCAACTGGCGAGCCCACGCTGCCAAGGGAGTAATCACCGGCAAGGGCCCCCACCGACGAGCCCTCACGTGCGGAGGAAGAGCCGGCAAGCATAGGCGCTGGCGGCCCCATCCTGGCAACGAGCGTTCTCGGGGAGCGAACCACTCCTCCTCAACTCATCGTAGGTAAGCCGCCTGCCTCCTGGCCTTGATATGATTTCTAGTGCAGTCTTTTTCTTTTTGCTTTGAACTTCTATCATGGTTTCTTCTTTTTCTCGTCCCTGCTTTTCTGATCTCTCTTCCGTGGGTCAGATGGATGTCGACGCCACGATCAAGGAGACCGCCAAGGATGCTACCAAGGGGTCTGTCGGGGAAGCCAGCGAGGTGGCCGGCGACCGTACTGACGGCATCACTGCCTCAGGAGCGCCTAATGCTACATCAGTCCCGGAGTCCTCAGCTGCCGGGGAGACAGCGGTTGACGATCAACCGTCCACCTCCGAAGCCCCCGCCTCGAGCAGATACCTGAAAATCGGCGGGGATTTGTTTGTCAGCATACCGGGGTTGGCAAGTACTGGAGCGCTTGCCGAGGGGGAGGTCTTTGACGAAGAGGTCATCGCCACCACCGGGCTCCAGGTTGTTGACGAGCCAAGCGCCAGAAACGGCAGTTACAAGGAGGACCATCTCCTCCAAGCCATGAGCAGCAACTTCCAGAAGCTTCAGGCGCTTCACTATGCCCGCAAGGAGAAGTTGGACTCCATGATGGCGGTCGTTGACGCGGCGGAGGCGGGCTTCCAAGAACGCGTCGAGCAGATGCAGACCTGGTTTGCGGAGGCCCGACAAAATCTGAAGACCAGCCAGGAGTAGCTGTGCCAGCGCTGGAATGAGGTCCTCCTGAAGCAATCAGACATTGTGAAGGCCCAGGAGGAGGCCACTGCACGAGCCGCCGAGGAAGACGGTCAGCTAATGAAGCACCGCGTCTCGCTCGACGCCTAAAAAGAAGACCTTGCCGCTCGCGAGGAGGCGCTTGCTGCCAAGCTCCATGGCATGGATGAAGAAATTGAGAAGCTTGTCACGTAGCGGACCCAAGAGCTGGAGTAGAAGCACAAGGATGCACTTGATGCTCTTGTCCTGAATCATGCCGGCAAGTTGAAGGAGGTCGTCGATGCTGCTGAAACCGCAGAGGCTGCAAAGAACGAGCTAGCCGGCAAGGTGGAGAAGCTGGAGGCGGGGCTGGAGAAGCACAGCAAGGAGGTCGCGACGCTCAAGAGTTACAGGGACAAGACTGTTCATAGATTGGAAGGCATGTAGGTATCTATATCTGACAAGACCAAGCTGCTCTCCAAGGCCAACGACTCCATTGCTGATCTGAAGCTGAAGCTGTCCACTCTGGAGGAGACCCTTGCGGGTAGCAGGGCTCGTGAGAAGATCCTAGCCAAGAAGCTCGAGGATGAGAAGCTCGAGACTGCTCGAGAGTGCTGCCGCCACCCACAATGACTTCATGGATGGCGTGGGGATCTGGACCGAGTGCCTCATCGATCTCTCGGAGAGGCTCACCATGAAGCTGGCCACCATGGGCATGCCGAGCTACAGGTTCTCTCATGATGACAAGATAAATGAGAGCGCTAGGGTGACCATGTTCTTCGAGGCCATCCTCGACGCCTTGAAGGTACTCTGTCGGGGTTCCAGAACGACACCTATGGGATCACAAGGAATCCCTCGCTGCCCCAGGTTCGGGCCGCAAGTGATGCGTAATACCCTAGTCCTGCTTTGGTGTATATCTGGTGTTCTTGAGCTCTTGAACTAGCTGCGGTGCATGCCTAGCCCAAAAAGTCCGAATCCTTCCTCTGTATGCCTCGGGTCTCCTTTTATATGTCAAAGGGACTGCCACAGCAGCACACAGGAGGTGGAAAGTGTCTACAGTGTACAAGTTTATCTCCTGACATCATAGGACAAACGCATTTAATGAACCGCCTATGTGTCCTCTTGCGTTATCGGGGACGCCTGAGAAGCTCTTCGCGTCCGTTGCCGCCTGGCCTTGCTTCGGCACGTGTCCAGGGTGACGAGGCATGCAGCGCCATGCTGGCTGGCTGGCTTCTAAGCTGGTGTGGTGGCAGGGTCTTCATGAAGATCTTCATACCACCATGTAGGTGCTTGCCTGGTTGGCCTAGAAGCTGCATGCTGCCACGTAGGTGCGTGCCTAGTTGGCAGGTTGGCTGCTGCGTCAGAACGGACATGGGGCAGTGAAACCTTGGTAAGTGTGAGCCTGGTTGTGGCCCCGCAGATGTTCCTGGCAAGGGTCTTGCCGGGGTCTTGTGGGCGTCCCGGGCAAGGGTCTTGCCAGGGGCCTTCGTCTTCTGGTTCTCATCTAGTCTTGCAGGCCTCTGGTCTTCACAAAGATCTGCATGCCACCATGTAGGCACCTCCCGAGCCTTGGTTCAAATGTTGTCGATGGTGTCGGAACTCTCAGGCTCAAGGGTGGTGGTCTTGCTGGTGTTGGGTAAGTTGCCCCGGCAAGGCCCTTGCCGGGGCAGCGTAGGTCATCCCCGGCAAGGCTCTTGCCGGGGGAAACTCACCTTGCCCCTTCGCTCTTCACGCCTCTGGTCTCAGTGCTGCTCTGGTAGTCTTGTCCCTTAGCTCCCTCCGTCGCGCGAAATGTGGCCGCATGTGTAGCTACAACTGCCCGTGCATAGGTAAAGGGGTACAGATGGCCCCTACTTTTGTACACCGATAGGAGCCCCCGTGCCTGGGCCACACATAAGCACAGAGCTTTGTTGGGCGAGGCCCAGAACGGTGTGCGGGCATGCGTGGCAGAGTTTTGACTGTGGTAACTCTGTCGCCAGTTGCGCTTCCCCACGACCCGCGTTGAATGCGTGACGTGGGGGTCGTGCGTGGGGTGGTTGCTGCACGACTGCATCACATCGCGGTAAATGGTAAAGAGGCGGCCCATGTCTTCCCCATAAAAACAGAGGAAAACCGCAGGGGCGCTGCTCATTTACCCTCCGTGCCTTTTCCAATCTCGGAACCGCCGTTCCCCTCTTCTTCATCCTCAAGCGCTACTCGGAGCTCTTGCCTCTGATCGCCGCCGCCGCACCCCCATTGCCCTCGATTCTTCACCCTCCGTAGTTGCCATGGCGCCCAAGACACGCAAGGGCAATGGAACGGCTAAAGATGATGGAGGGAAGGAGCTTCCGGAGAGTGAGTTGGCAGCGCTTCGGACGCAGCGCGCCCTCTTCCCCTCGACGGTCGACGCGGTCACCTTCAGGGACTATTTCAGGCCCCTGTGGGGCAGGGAGACGTCGGGGCACCCTGCCACGCGCATCAACCCTGCCGCCTTTGCCGAGGCCGGTCGAAACCGGTACCCCTTCTTCGTTGATTACTTCTCCTGACGGCTATGCCCCCTTTCTCTGATTTCTTCAATGACATCATGCATACCGACGGCTTTCACCTTCTGGACATTACGCCGAATGCCATGGCGTGCATGGCCTTCTTCGCCCATCTCTACGAGGGCTTTGCCGGAGTATTCCCTAGCACGGCGCACTTTTGCCACTACTTCTATCCTCGCATCCAGCTAGGGGGCTCCGTCTCCGGGTGCATCACGTGGATCCCGAGGACCCAAGAGAGGGGTACGTACCCAGAGGGTGCCCAGAAGGAGAGGTGGGAAGAGTGGCGGGGCCGGTGGTGCTGGATTTAGGAGGCAGATCTGCAGGAGTTCTGCCGGGTCCATCCGGCGCCGCCGATCCGTAGAAAAGACTGGGGCGATGTCCATTCCAACGACAAGAAGCTCACGGTCGCCACCACCAGGATCCATCGCCTCACTTTGGCCGGGGTCACCCTTGAGATGATTGGGGCCGACTTCATCCGCCGCCGGATTGCCCCACTGCACAACAAGGGGAGGCCGACCTGGGACTTCAGGAATGCGGCCGACTTCATGAGGCTCCGCCCTGGCTTGAAGCACAATTTCAAGGTGCTAGGGCTTGCCCATTTTTGCCAGAGGCTCTTTCAGCGCAAGGTGAATGAGACCAGCGGGGTCAAGAGGACCGGCAAGGCCGTCAGGGCCGGCGGGTCTCTGTTTCGGTTGCCGGCGGCAGTGGTCCCGTTGAGCAACAACTCTTGCCAGACTGCCATCATCGCCATGATGCTTGACTCAATGCACACGGCTTCGATCCAGGCTGGACTGAGCCAGAAGCGGAGCGGGTGCAGGCCTTCTTCGACAACCTGTCTGAGATGTATGTTCGCGACGAGCCGCAGCTCATCCACGACACCACCAAGGCGGAGCTGGCATATATTGCCGCCGAGGCGGAGGAGGCGGCACTTCCCCAGGAGGCCGGCACCATCGACACCGTGGAGGACGAGGCCGACGCGGCCGCAGAAGAGAAGAGCTCGCCGAGTGGGTGGGGTCTGCCGGGGAAGCCAGCAGCGCCGAGGCTCCCCTTGTTGAAGACGTGGTCGAGGAGTGGACCAAAGAGGAGAGCAAGGCGGACGACTCCTCGTCCCCGGGGAGGAAACGCGTCCTGTGGCAGGCTAGCTCTGGCGAGCCGGTCCGGCCCGGAAGGACCACGCAGCGGCAACGGGCCCAGGCGCAGCCTGTGCGCCAGACAAGGGCCGCGCCACCGAAGAAGAAGGCAGCGGCTGCCGCTTCTTCCTTGTCCAAGTGGCGCAGGACCCCATCAACTTCTCCTCCCCCTTCGGACAGCGACCCAGAGGCCAACTTCAACCTTGGGTCCTTCAACCAGAAGAGGAAGAGGAGGCCGGCGGAGGAGGAGGAATAAGCATTTCCCCCTTCATCATTTTTGACCTCCAGCTCGTGCTATCTCCGCTGACATGATCTTGCCTTTGCGGTGACACGGAGATGCTGGCCCAGAGGGTGGCGAAGAGGGCCAAGGCTTTGACGGGCGACAAGCCCCCGGCGAGCACTTCGCGCACGCCGGTGGAAGTGGAGATCAACCTGGATACCAGCCCTCGATGCAGTCCCCGCTCCAGCCCCCAGCGTAAGTTCATTACTCGCTCCCCATCGGTGGGCATTGGGGCACGAATTCTTGGTGCTGACCTTGCCGGGTTTGTAGCGGGAGAGCAACAACAGGAGGATCCGCTGAGAGCCACTCCCAACACGCTGCCCCTATCGACCACGCCACCCAAAAGGGTGTCCCCGGCAAGGGCGACCACCGTCGAGCCCACACACATGGAGGAGGAGGAGGCGAACTTGGGTCCTGGTGGTTCCGTCCTGGCAACGAATGTTGGCGGGGAGGGAATCGCTTCTCAGCTTGGCACGGGTAAGCGGCCTGCCTCCCGTACCTTTTTCTCTTCTCTCTTTTGTCCTGAACATTGATCTTGGCCTTGTTTTGTCCTTCCTTTCTGGTTCCCAAACCCTCCCTCGATGGACCAGGAGGATATCGACATCGTCATTGGGGAGGTCGCCAAAGACGTCGAGGCCGAGTCCGTCAGGATCTCGGCTGAGGAAGCCGCCAAGTCCGCCACCAGGGAGGCTGACGAGGGTCTTGCCGGGGAGGCCGGCAAGGCCACTGCCGAGGAGGCCGGCAAGGCTGCTGCCGAGGAGGCCGGCAAGGCTGCCGCCGAGGAGGCCGACAAGGCCGCTGCTGAGGAGGCCGCCAAGGCTGCTACCGGGGAGGCCGCCAAGAAGCTTGCCGAGGAGGAGGTGGCCAACGACCGACCTTCCTCCCCCGCAGCCCCCGCCTCCCAAGTACCTGAAGGTGGGCGATGACATGTTCGTCCGCTTCCCAGGGACGGCAGACACCAGGCCGCCTGCCGAGGCGGGGGTCTTTGATGACGAGGCACTCGCCACTGATGGGCTCCAGGTTGTCGAGGAACCGAGCACCAGTGGCGGCGGCTCCCAAGAAGAGCGGCTCCTCCGAGCCATGAACGCCAACTTCCAGGAGCTCCAGGCACTACACCATGCCCGCCAAGAGAAAGTGAAATCCAGGATTGCGGCGGTGGACAAGGCGGAGGCGGATTTTGAGGAGCGCGTCGCTCATACGCAGGTCTGGTTTGGCGAGGCCCGGGATGAGCTGAGGGCTGCCCAGGGTGAGCAGGATGAGTGCAAGCGAGAACTCATCCTGAAGGAGGACGATATCGAGAAGGCCCAAGTGGTGGCGAAGGCGCAGGCTGCCAAGGCGACGCTGCCCGGCAATAGCAGAAGGCTCTGATGGACTCCTAGAAGGAAGACCTTGTTGCTCGTCAGCAGGCGCTTGCCGCCACGCTCCACGGCAAGGATGAGGAAATCGGGAAAATCGTCGCACATTGGACCCAGGAGCTGGAGCAGAGGCACAAGGAGGCACTCGATGCTTAGGCCCTAGACCATGCTAGCAAGGTGGAGAAGCTAGAGCTGGAGCTGGGGCAGCTAAAGAAGGAGATCTCGGCACTGACGGCGAAGAGGGACACGACCAACCACACCCTGGCAGATGCTCTAGTCGCCATCTCCGACAAGGCCAAGCTGCTCTCCGAAGCAAACGAATCCATCAACGACCTGAAGCTGAAACTGGACGGCTTGGAGGGGAAGCTTTCGGAGCCCGGGGCTCGTGAGGAGACTCTGAACAAGGCCCAGGAGGACGAGAAGTGGCTGCAGAGCGATAACGCCGCCGAGCACAAGGATTACGCTTATAGCGTAAACCTCTGGATCAGTCGCCTCGTCAACGTCGCAGGGAGGATCACCGCGAAGCTGGCCGTTATGGGCATGCCGGATGTCAGGTACTCCCAGGAGCCGAATTTGAGCCCCAATGCCAGGCTGACCCTGTTCTTCGAGGGCGTCATCGAAGACCTGGAGTAGCTTCGCTCCAATCGAGCAGTCCATCTGGCGAACGAGTCCCGGAGGCTCTCCCGGTGCGTGCTGACTAAGGTGCTCACCAAGGTGGCGTTCTGGAACCCCAGCGTTGACTTCGCCGACACACTTGAGAGCTTGTCGGAGGGTACGGACCTCACGGCGGTCGAAGAGTGTATCGAGCCCATCATCAGCTGCGTCGACGGGGTCAAGAGGGTGGAGGGCCAGCGCCGGGACTAGCCACCCCGTTCCTCCTTGCCGCTGCGAATTCATGCCCAAGACAATTTATCTTAAGTTAGAACCGCGGCAATCATTGATCTAATATAACTCTGTAGTACTTTGAAATGAAGCATGTTATCTTCCTGTTCGATCTTTCCTTGTATGTACAAACCCTACGCCTAGTTGGATAGGTTTGCTGGCACGTAAACCCATGCTATGGCGCTTTGAAGGACGGATCCTTAGCAGCCAGCCAAGGGGCGCTTGCTGCCGAGCAAGCCACCCTGCCGTTCTCAGCGCAGCCGCTTGACCTGTTGAGTGGACTCAAAACAGAACAAGGGCGTTGCCAATAGCGGAAGGGTTCCATCCCGTAGGGGTTGTCCATACAAGGGGCAAGATTTTTCGAGGAGAATAGCCTTATATTAAAAAGGAATTTGCTCAAGGTTCTTTGTGACTTAGCTTTTCCATTGCCACGCGGATGGCTGTTGCGGCTGTGGATAGGATCACCTCGCCTGGCTGACGGCGCTAGAGCGTGGCTGATCAACGTAGCCTTCTACCGTCGAGCCATCGTGACGAAGGAGTCGATGAGTTGACTACAAAACCGGATTTCACAATCTCTCGTGCCCCCTACCACGCGCGCCAAAGATGTCGGGGTTCAAGAACGACACCTATGGGATCACAGGGAATCCCTACTATGATTGGCGGGGCGCGGGGCTGTGCAAAGAGTGGGTTTAGAAGATCAACACGGGGGAATTTTATCCAGGTTCGGGCCGCGAGCGATGCGTAATACTCTAGTCCGGCTTTGGTGTATATCTAGTGTTCTTCAGCTCTTGAACTAGTTGTGGTGCATGCCTAGCACAAATAGTCCGAATCCTTCCTCAGTACGCCTCGGGCCTCCTTTTATATGTCAAGAGGTTCAAAAGTCTGAATCCTCCTCCAGTACGCCGCGTGTATATTCTGTGTTCTTGAGCTTCGGCTAGCTGCTATGCATGCGAGCTGGGCCGAGAGGTTCAAAAGTTTGAATCCTCCTCCAGTACGCCGCGTGCCTCCTTTTATATGTCCAAGGGGCTGCTGCAGTGGCATACAAGAGGTCTAAAGTAGCTACAGTGTTTATGTTTATCATCGGCGTCTTAGGACAAACGCCATAAATACGCTGCTTACGTGCCCTTAAGCTTTATAGGGGACGGGAATAGAACCCGTCATGTCCATCGCCACCCAACCCTGTCTCGGCTGGCGTCCACACCAATGGGGCATGCAGTGCCAAGTTGGCTGGCTAGCTGCTGCGCTGGAGAGGTGGCAGGGCTTCATGAAGATCGGCATGGCACCACGCAGGCGCTTGCCAGGCTGGCAGGCCGGCCATCGCGCTGGAGTGGTGACGGGGTGGCAGAGCATTGCCGCGGTCTTGCCGATATCCCCGGCAAGAATATTGCGAGGGGCCTCGCAGACGTCCTTGACAAGGATCTTGCCAGGCACTTCGTCTTCTGGCCTTCACAAAGATCCGCACACCAACACGTGCGTGCCTCGGGGTCTTGGCCTTAACGTTGTCGATGGTGTCAGAGCTCTCAACCACAAGGGTGGTGCTCTTGTTAGTACCCCTCAAGTTGTCCCGACAAGGAGCTTGCCGGGGTCTCGTGAGCCGTCCCGGTAAAGATCTTGCCGGGGGTCCATCTCGTTCTCTGTTCTCTTGTTTCTGGCTTGGCCGCTTCTCTTCGCCTTGTATCTCATTTCCATCCTTGATCGCCCTCTTCATGCCTCGCCGTGAGTGGTGCTAAAGGGCCCAAACTTTAGTACACCGACAGTAGTGTCACGTTAGCAGCGTCCTGAAGTAGTGAAATAGCATGCGTCAAACACAGAGAAAGGTAGGGGCTTAATGTTTCGCCTCCCATCTTAATTATCATATAGATAATTGTCAACAATAATAATTCATGATCAAATAAATTTGAATGGCCATACATACTTGGATCTTTCCCCACCACATGATGCTTGCCAACTAAAGAATAATTGAGGTTGAAATAAGAAGGAATACTATTGACTCTTGCATAAAAGTAAATACATGAAAGTAAAAGATAGACCCTTTGCAGAGAGAAGCAGAGGTTGTCATGCGCTTTTTAGTTGTCGATGTGAAAACCCTTAATGCAATGGAACGTCACATTGTATTGCCCTTTTTGATAGCAACCTTTATTATGCAGTCCATCGCTTTTATTTTTTACTATCACAAGTTCGTACAACGCTTATTTTCCCTTACAATAAAAGATAACACATATTTAGGAGCAATTTTTATTGCTTTTTGCACCGACAAAAACTTACTTGAGTGATATTATTAAATCCATAGGTAGCTATGGTGAAAACTCATGGCATAAAATGGGGTTTAAGGGTTTTGGATGCACAACTATTATCTCTACCTAGTACAACATTTTGTCTAGCAAAAGATCCTAAGCAAGCATCGCATATTATAGGATCCATAACAATATAACTTCTATGCAAATATACCAGAACATAACTCATTACGTTGTCTTCCTTATCCAACTTCAACTAATTTTCTCAAGTTTAAAAATAATTAATGGGGCTCACAATCATAGAAGATGTCCAAGATAGTATATTTATATGTGAAATCTCTCTTCCTTCAATATTCTTTCATGAATTGTTCAAGTGACCAACGTTGAGTTTGCTAACTTTCAATAAATTTTACCACCAATACTCCTTATAAGTGAAGTCATTACTCCCCATGGGATAAGCATATGAAGCATATGTGATTTCAGATCTATGATATTCAATTCATTCAACCATTTACTCATAGGATATAAGTGAAGCACGTGAGTAAATGACAAACTACTCCAAAAAGATATAAGTGAAGAACAATGAGTAGTCAAATAATAACTAGCCATGGGAGGACTCTCTCTCATTCAAGATTTCAGATCCAATGATTTTCTTCAAATAGCAAGTGAAATGAAAATACGCTCCAAGCAAAACACATAAAAATATAGCTCCGAGTAAGGTATACCGATGATTTTGAAGACGAAAGAGGGGATCCCCAAACTTAGGCGCTTGAGTCTTCCTTGAATATTACCTTGGCGTGCCTTGGGCATCCCCAAGCTCAGGGTCTTTCCACTCCTTATTCTCCTCATATCGATATCTCACCCAAAACTTGAAAACTTCAATCTCAAAAAACTTAACGGAACTTCGTGAGATGGGTTAGTATGATAAAGAGTAAATCATTCACTTTTGTACTCTCAAAGACACGATTCATAATTGTTCTCACACAATGCCTACTGTACCATATCATTTCTACAATTTATATTGAGCAATATAAGCCATAGAAACTGCCAGACAAACTATGCATTGAAAACAGAATCTGCCAGAAACAGAACAGTTTGTAATGATCTGAACAACAACCATACTTCTGCTACTCCAAAAATTCCGAAAAATTTGTAGAACCTAGGCAATTTTTATATCGATCTTTTGTAAAAAAATCAGATCAAAAGCACGCTTCTGTGATTTTTAAAAATTCTAGCAATGAGCGCAAGAGTTTCCGTTTTTCAGCAAGATCAAATCAACTATCACCGTAAGCCATCCCAAAGGTCTTACTTGGCACTTTATTGAAACAAAAGCTATAAAACATGATTAATACATTAGCTTAGTCATGTTAACACTCAAAAATAGTAGGGGTAAATAATGGGTTGTCTCCCAACAGGCGCTTTTTCTTTAATGCCTTTTTAGCTAGGCATGATCTTTTAATGATACTCTTCCAAGACCAATTCCAATGATAATTTTATTCATAATCTAAAAGGTATAAGTGAATTTCATAGAGAATTCTACAAATAATATAGATTTACCAATATCCAAGCTCAAAATATATAAGTGAAGCAGACGAAGCATTCTATAAAGACATACTCAGAAGATTTAAGTGAAGCACAAAGAGCATTATACAAATCAATGAAAAGGGCTATATTACACTATCATGGAGCATATAGGAAAACAAAAGAGAAATAAACACAAAATACGCATATCATGTGAACAAAAGAAAAACCAAGGTATACCGATAATTGTTGAAGAAGAAAGATGGGATGCCAACCGGGGCATCCCCAAGCTTAGATGCTTGAGTATCCTTGAAATATTTACATGGGGTGCCTCGGGCATCCCCAAGCTTGAACTCTTGCCTCTCCTTATTCTTCTTATATCGATAACTCCTTGATCTTCATACACTTCATCCACACAAAACTTGACAAAACCCTCGTGAGATCCGTTAGTATAATAAAGCAAATCACTACCTGTAGGTACTATTTTAAACTCATTCCAATTTCATATTAGCATTATATCTACTGTATTCCAACTTCACCATGGTTCATAACCCCCAATACAACCCATAGATTCATCAAAATAAGCGAACAACACATAAAAAACAGAATCTGTCAAAAACAGGACAGTTTGTAGCAACCTGGAAATTTTGTATACTTCTGTAACTTCAAAAATTCTAAAAAATTAGGACAATCTAAATTTTTTGCAGAGCACTACTGTGTAAAAAATTCAAGAGTTTATCATGTTCCAGTAAAAATTGAATATTGAAATACTGCGGCAAAAATTTCTATTTTTTCTGTTGCACACACCAAACAAGCAATTTAAACATCCTAAAGCCAAACCTTGACACATTATTTTTTTAATACAATGAATATATACAAGGGGACACTTATTTTTGAGAAACTTCCATGAAAAATTATACATTGTTTCCATTATTATGAACACAAGTGTTCAAGGTCGACCCTCACTTCTCAAATGCATAACCTTCCAATCACTTCTCTTTTTGAAAAAGTTTTTAGGAATAATAGGCAAGTAACTTTTTTGTATTTTGCATTATTTTAATTTTTTTGTTTCACCCACAACTAAACAGAGACAAAAGGAAAAACAAAATCTACTTAGTGAAAAAAGCAAACAAGCATACACGAAAATATCAACCCCACGCTATTGCTCCCCGGCAAAGGCGCAAGAAAAGAGCTTGATAATCCCCAAGTGCAAGGAATCATCGTAGCAATTTCCAAAGGTGGAAGTGATAAGTATGGAGTGTCGAACCCACAAGGAGCTAAAGTTAATGTCAATATTCTCTCAAGTCCTTTCTGCCACTGATAAGACTCTACGTACACCGAACGTTTGCTTCCATCTAGAAACGAGAAATAAAACTATGTTTTGGGTATGAAGAGGATAACTTTGCATGATATCGGAGAACTAAAATATAAAATTAGGTGTTGTTAATATAAAGTTGGAATATATTACTATATATTATAAATAGCGAGCGTGGAATAATGATGGATCGGTATGCGAAATTTTCCTAGGCAATTGTTAACAAGATCGGTAGTTGTCATTCAATTTTATATGAGGGAGAGGCATAAGCTAACATACTTTCTCTTCTTGGATCATATGCACTTATGATTGCAACTCTAGCAGGGATCCGCAACTACTAAAGATCATTAAGGTAAAACCCAACCATAGCATTAAAGCATCAAGTCCCCTTTATGCCATACGCAACAACCCCCTTCCTTGGGTTTAAGGTTCTGTCACTCTAGCAACCCACTATAAGTGAATCATGAATGTATTACAACACCCTATAGTGGGAATCCTTCACGTGTGGGCGGCATGGAAGGCACCATAGGAAAGGACCAAAATAAAACATACAACTCAAACCAATCTAGATCATTAGTCAACCCAAAGAACAAAAGAAATCTACTCAGAACATCATAGGATGGCAACACATCATTGGATCACAACATGTGGCATAGAGCACCATGTTCAAGTAGGGGATTACAGCGGGGCGCAGGAGAGTGGACCGCGTAAAAGAGATGAGGATGGTGATGAAGATGTTGATATTAATGAAGATGATCACCGCGGCGATGGTTCCCCCGGTGGCATTTCGGCACCACCGAAAGAGAGGGGGAGAGGTTCTCCCCCTTGTGCTTCCTCCTCCATGGCCTCCCCCCTAGATGGGGAGAGGTTCTCCCGCTGGTCCTTGGCCTGCATGGCGATGATGGCCCCCTTCGGGATCCTCCTCCATGGCCTCCGGTGACGATGGCCCCCTCCGGCAGGGTGCCAGCGAGGGCCTAGATTGATTTTTCGCGGCTACAGAGGCTTGCGGCGGCGGAACTCCCGATCTAGGTTTATTTATGAGATTTTTGGGATTTATAGAAGGTGTTAGCGTCAGGGACAAGTCAAGGGAGCCCGCGAGGTAATGACAAGGCAGGGGCGCGCCCTAGGGAGGGGGGTGCCCCCACCCTTGTGGTTGCCTCGGGACTCCTCTCCGATATCTTTTCGTTCTAGTTTTTTTTATTTTCCAAAAATATTCTCCATAAATTTTCAGCTCGTTCCGAGAACTTTTATTTCTACATGAAAAACGACACCACGTCAGTTCTGCTGAAAACAGCATCAGTCCGAGTTAGTTCTAATCAAATCATACCGAAATCATATAGAATTGTTGTAAACATGGCATGAATACTTTATAAATTATAGATACGTCGGACCACACTGATGCAGCTTCCCCCTAGCCGACCTACGATGGCACGTGGCCGCACGCCGTTGAGCCCCATGTCAACGTACGACGGTAGGAATGCCTCCAGGCTCACTGGCTCAACTGTGTTGCGTACATCACATTCGCAAACCGATATCCGTTGAGCAGGTTGCTCCCGCCCACGAGCACACGCCTATACATATCCAGCATTCTAGCCTCGTCATTGAGCGGTACATCCTCCGGACGGTGCAAGCGGTCGGAATCTCGAGCCCAAGTCGATCTATGTGCCCCGGGTAGATCACTGGCTCCAGCCTGAGCTCCCACCCAGCCGCCATTGCCGTTGCACCGCTGACGATCGGGAGCAGTACCCTGCCGCTCATCCGAAGCACGAGCTAGTAAATGTCGTGCGGCACGTCACAACATACAAGCACCTCAACATGCATCGGCCGGGCAGAAACTTTTCTTGGCCACAAGCTCCATGGTCTCATCCAAGATCGTTGTGGTACTGCAGTCAAACATGCGGGTAAAATACCACGGGAGCAGCTGCGTGTGCATGACCCAGACGCCGATGTTGGCGTCGAGGAGGTGGTACTCACTGGTGCCGCAACGTGCTACATGGCTTAGGCAGGCACCTGTTGCAACGCTCTAGCGTTGGCACCGGCATTGTCAACGCAGCTGATGACCCGGAGGAGGTCGAGCAGGAAAGGAAAGGGTCTTGCGTGCGTGTACAAATTCATGCAGGAAATTATTTCCTAGAATTACGGGCTTTGTTTACCTTTCTTTGCGGCTATAGATTACCCACACGAGGAAATCTATTATAACCGTTGGATGAAAATTAGTGGTGCGCGAGTAAAAATCAGAGCATGGGAGGGGACCAGGCAAGCCTCGTTCGACGCCGCTCAAACCCATGACATCACACATCCACTAACATGTGCCTCACCCCTCTTGGTCCCATCGTCGCTATACTTTCATGAGAATAACATGTGGGCCAGCCGCATTTAGGGTCCACATGTCATTGACTCAATGGCCGGTGCACTAAGCCGCTGAAGCTCTGTCCCGTGGGCCCCGAGAGGGAAATGTAACTCCTGCGCCAAGCCTTCTGGTGCTCCCGTAGTATGAACTTGTGCCAAACCCGAAATTTGTTTCTTACTACTACTAGTGTGTTGGCATGCGTGTTGCAATGGATCCAAAGTATCTATTTAGTGGAGTGCACTCTAAACACATTATCTATTTATTTTTCTCTAGCCTTTCGTAGCCATGCAACCAAGCCACATAAGCTTCATGGGTGCCACACACATCATATAATTCATACTACGTTGACTGAAAAATGATAAATCACCCAAAACAAGATCTTCCTGTTTTTGTTCCTATGATGCTGTGCCATGCACGTACCTAGTTGTATAGTGGTAGTAGTTGCAGTACAGACTTTGTAGTAGGAGTAGTAGTACGGAGTGCTCCTACTTTATCAACGAGTCCCATCTGACATGAAATTTCTTGGATTCCATGCTACAGTTAGATCTTCCCCTCCTCGTTTCTGTTTTCCAGCGCGCCGGGCGGGGTGCGGTTTGCCGATAGTCGGTTTGCTCAACTGCGGTCCCACATGAAAGTGAAAATGCTAGGCAACACGCCTTCCCTAGCTATGTGGCGTGATGGACGGGCCATTGAGTACTCCCGATTCCTGGGCATGTGGGGGTGCGACGCCAATGCGGCAGGCCTTTTCCTTATACTAGCAATGTGCCCATGCATTGTGACGGATCCAAAGTAGAATAGTACTTGTTCGCATACTTGAAAGGAAACACTCTTGTTTTGATATACATATATACCACTAAAAATATATTACATTTCACTCAAAATATATTTCTCTAGTTGTTTTGATAAGGTGAGGGAGGGATGTGGTTGCTTTCAAGATAATAAGGGGTTTTTGCAAATTGGAGCAGAGAAGTGGGCTATTGTTGCAAAAATGCCACAACTTACCTCACAGTCGTGAGATGCAAATCTAATGGTTAGAAATGACGGATGGCAGACACACCACCATCACCAACCGAGTCTTTAGATAAACATGTATAAATTGTGACATTTGGTTCTGCTCCTTGGCACGATCGATAGATAAGCATGTATAAATTGTAACTTACCTCACAGTCGTTAGATAAACATGTATAAATTGTAACATTTGGTTCTGCTCCTTGGCACGATCAATAGATGGTAATAACAATTGGAAATGCTAGGGCAGTGCTTTTTCCTCCAGATAAGCAGGGTAGTAGCTAGGTTGTCGCATCGACGGTTTGGTCACATGCGATCCGACATGTTGTAGTGATACTAGCAAGATGCTCGTGCACTGCACGAAGTTGATGGAAAAGGTAAGCACAACTTATAAATTTACGGATAGAGTAGTAGTTAAAGTAATGCATATAATTGCCTCCAAATATGAGCAAAGGGATCACACATGTCTGTATTTACTGGAATGAGAATGCAATAGCACAATAAGAATTAAGGCCACGATGATGCAATCGCGGTGGTGGTTACATGAGGCAAGAAGAAAGCCGTAAAACCTCCTCCTCCTCGACTAAGGGCGCGGGGCCACCAACTGGCAGCTTAGGAGCGGCACCTTTTGTTGTGAGATCAAGGTGCTTCTCAACAAAGGCGTCCAATACTTCGAGCCGGTTGACAAAGGCCAAAGTCATAGCGTCCTCACCGGCCTTGTAGTTACCTATGTACACGACTTTCTCGTACACGTGGATGTGTAGGTCGACGAATTCTTGCAGGGCGAAGCTCCTCGCAGCGAGCGCGACCTCCAGGTGGACTTTCTTTGTTGCGTCAGCAGGAAGTCGCAGGGCCACCAGTGCTTGAAAGAGGTTCTCGCCATGGAGGCCGATTAGGGTGGCAGGCAATGAGCCCGGGTGCACGGGCTAGAGGAGTACAGCGATGTCGTCCGCGAGTTTCTTGATGATGGTGAACTTGTTGATGGTGGCAACGATGATCTGCTCCAACTGAGAGTCGTAGATGGCGTCGACGATGGCCATGAACCAGCCGGTCGCCAACACCATCTGCAGACGATCCTCGGTGCCATGCCGCATGCAGGCGTCATGAACCATCTGGCACAGCCCCTGGCTGCTCACGCGCATCGCCGCCATGGGTCTGGAGTGAGCACTTTTGCGCTTAGTGTAGGTGCTTAGGTGCGTACGATGTGGTAGATGGGTTGGAATGGAGGGTCGCCCTTATATGAGTGCAAACTGGGTTCCATTCACATCGTGCTGCCTCTTTTCCCTGTCCTCCTCCCATTACTTCCCTCATGCATTCAACATGCTAATTGAAGGAGGATGCATCTGTTGGATTACCGGTTCCATAGACCCTTAAGAGGTTCGAACTCTGGGGTGCGCACGAAGAACACTCTCCCCTGAGACTGCCCGCTCAGTGATCCCACGGCCTAGCTCGACGAACCCAAAGAACAAGAGACACAGCGATTTATCCTGGTTCGGGCCACCTTGCGGTGTAATACCCTACTCTAGCTTTGTGCTGGATTGCCTCGATGGGGTGAGGCTGCTATTACAGTGGATGAGCAGCCTCCGGAGGTGAGGTCTTCTTGAGCTCGATGAGCTGGTGGGTGTGAAGATGATCTGTATGATCCGTCCTCCCTTGCTACGGTGGTGGCTAGGTCCTATTTATAGTGGCCTTGGTCCTCTTCCCAAATGTAGGCGGGAAGGGATCCCACAACGGCCAAGTTTGAAGGGAGACAACTAGTACAAGTTATCCTGACAAAAGTACTCTTCGCCTGCAAAAGGCTCAGGTGGTCACACTATCGTGGGCTCCACGATGACCTCCGTCCTGACGTCCTGGCGGTCTTGGTCCTGTTGCACCGATATAGAAACCTTTGCATGATGCCTCGGGACCCCGCGCCTGCGCTTGCCTCCTTAGCACCAAAGAGGAAGCTGGTGCACTTCATCCGCTGGTGCCTGCCTGGCCTTGGTCGTCATGGCTCAAGTCATGCGAACCTTGCGAGGTGCACCCTGCATTGATATCTACACTCCTCGAGAGCCAGCCTAGCGAGGCTTCCCCCAGGGAGGTCTTGGTGTCATCCGCCTCGCGAGGCTTGGCCCCTCGCGAGGGTCTTGAGTTGTTGCTGCTGAAGCTGGGCCGTACCGGGCTATCGATGGAGCCACGACACGGGCCGCAGGGAGGCAAGTCTGGGTACCCCCGTTCCCAGGACGCCGACAATAGCCCCCGGGCCAAGGGTGCGCTCGAACTTGGCTTCGAGGCGAAGCCAAAGGGCAAGTGCGGAGCACCGCGGGCCCCAACTACCTGCGGCCTCGGCCGATGCGTGGTGATTGATGGGACGTGGGCGCCTCCACTTCCCTATGCTGCCTTGGCAACCATTCAACTTGATGAGACCCTGCCGCATGCAGAAGAAAACCATCATTACCTGCGATCATGGAGGCCAGCGGTTGGCCTCCTTCTGGCTATAAATGAGGGGAGGGGCAGAGCCCCTCCCCGCTCATCTTTGTCTTCTCGTCGCTTGCTCCTTCTTCTTTCCCCTAGCCTCGTCATCTTGCACAGCTCCCATGGCGCCAACGTATAGGTTCTCGGCCGCGGAGAAGGGGAAGGCTTGTTAGGAGGGGCCCAGCTTGCCGCCGCACAAGAGGGGGCGTGGCGGCCCCTGCAAACACACTGCGACCCCTATTGTGGCTCCTCAGGGGCGCGGGCGCACTCCTCCAGGGACCGGCGTCGTCCTCGGCGGCTACAGCGGTGTCTCGTCTCGCAGCAACGGCCGCTCGAGGGCGGGCAGCCCTTGCACCGAGGGAAGGTGTGCCATGGTCGCCTGGCCTCCTCGGTGGTTGGAGAGGCCGACTAGCGGATGGCTCCAGCTCCCACGCTCCGTTGTCGGTGAGCTACCGGCCACGGGTCTCGATGGCTTCCGGTTGCAAGCCGACGGCTGCTGCAGCAAGGCCTCGTGGGCCGTGGGGGAGGTTTCCGCCGCGGGCAACACGGCCCTGGTCCGCGGCTGGCAGATGTTCGCTCGTGCGCCCGGCCTGAGCAGGAGTTGCACCCTCCACTTCAAGTATGACGGTGTCACGACCCTCTACGTGAGGATGTTTGGGGAAGCTGGTCGCCGCGCAGGGTGCTGCCCCGAGGACAACAGCGGCGACGAAGAGCTTGGCCTTGACGACGGCCGCGACGACGCTGAGGGCGAGCTCGCCCTTGGCGACGGCCGTGGCTCGTCCAGCGGTGGCGGCTCCTCCTCCAGCGAGAGCTCCAGAAGCGGCGGCTATGACCAGTCGCCACGTCGCCGGGCTCACTTTGAGGACGGTGGCGGGTCGTCCCATCGCCCGCTCCGGCTGAGTTTGGGGGGGTGGAGGGCGCTTGGAGCCGACCCTCGTGAGCTGCTGCAGTTGTGTGTGCTGCTTTTGCTTATCCTTTCCTTTGTTCCTGGATTTAAAAAACACGCATGGGGCCGTGGAGGGGTGTGTAATGAACTATGGTCTTTATGCTGCTATGTTATACTTATTGCTCCGATGTTATGCTGCGGTGCTCAATCTCCCAATGTGTACAATAGGATACTTAGCTCGGTATGCTTGTGGTAGTTCCCCTCCTCGCGAGAACGCGTGTTCTACTACCTGGCGAGGCCATTCCTGCTGTCAGCTCCGGAGTCTCGGACCTTGGGGAGTGTCACGAAGCTGCGGAGTTGTTACAATGCTCTGTCGGATGTCTTATTCTTCTTTGCGTGAGCCCTCAGGCGTGAGCCTGCCATAGCTCAGCACACCGCGTCGTTGTACCTAGGGGGCATGGACATCAAGAGAGTGCGTAGGTCACGAGCTTGCTCGAGGGCGTCTCACGAGAATAGAAAAAGCCGGAGCTCCGAGGGAGCAGGTCTACGGCAAAGTGTGTTTGCCAAGCGGGGCGACCCGTCACGCGCACACACCTGCCCCGCCCCCATGCGCGAGACGCGTGAGAAGGAGCGACGGGCAACTACCGCTCCTCCTGAACCAGGGCCAAAACGCAAAAGAGGAAACAGAGGGGGGATGTCGGTCAGGCAACTGAAAGCACGCTAACTCCAAATTCCATTAAACGGTTAAAAACCAGCTACAGAAAGCAAATGAACGGTCGCGTCCGGCACCTAGTCTAGTCCTCTCACCAGCGCGGAGCTAAGTGCTGCCACTAGGACGTGGGAGGGAGCCCCCGAGGCCAGACGGCGGCACTCTGGAGACTCTGGGGCGTGTACAGCCCCACTCATTATTACATGAGAGTGTCACGAGCGGAGACCTTCAGAGGCACTGGGCCCTGCTTCATATCACCAGGCGAGGACCCCGCCCTGCGCCACCCCTGACCACCATTTGGGTGTTCGAAAACCAGGACGAGACTAAGGGGCAAGAGGGACGCTAGCGGCGCCCTCGGTGACCACGGGCCCTCTGCTAGGGGGAAAAGGCTTGCCGGTGCCACCCCCAGCAGAGGACCTACCTCTGTGCAGTGCCTTGATCCGCGCGAAATGGGGGAGGCCCTGGCTCCTGGCCCCTCCTGCGCGCCCCCCCAGTGTGCCACTCCTGCCGGGAGGGGGGCCACCGGCCCGGGGCCTCCAGCTGCTGCTGCGACCTGGTTCAATTGCAGCCCAAGGTTAGCGTAAGCACGCTCCCGAGCCACCAGCTATACCCTGTTGTCGTCGTCGGTGAAGGGGTCGGGGAAGCCCCCGGGCAGCTCGTGGAAGACCCCAGGCTCGGGCGTTCCGCTTTCCCATCCTGGCTCGGGGAACGTCTGGGGCATCCTCCTGGTGTGTACTCGAGATCTATCATGCGGGGCACGTAGGCGTCTGCGGCCGCCTCACCGGAGCCATCGCTCGGGTGCCCCACGCCTTGGGTCACTGGCCGCGGCGCCTGGCCCTAGTGGTCGCTGGGCAACATCCCGGCATGGCCTCGCAGAGGACTGACAGTGCTTGTTCCTCCGGGAGGTGGTGCCGTCGTGGTGGGATGCGCAGCGCGGGGGACCATGCTAACGTCGTCGGGTCTCCCCATCACTCCGGAAGGCGCGCAAGCTTACCTGGGCCTTGCGCGTGCCTCTGCCACGACCTGAGGCATGGGCAAGGAGCAGAAAGGCGTCGTACCCCTGCAAGCAGCGTCAAGCAGTTCGTCGACGCGCTCCAGCAGTGCGTCGCGGATGTTCTCCGCCATCCTACACCGCAGCAGCTCCCGTGCCACGATGAGTGCGGCTCGCATGTTCGCCTGCTCCCGCCGGGTGTGGGGTGCCATCGTCGCGGCCTAGCCTGAAGATAGCGTGGTGGCGCGCATGTGCCGTGGTGCAAGGGCGGACGGCGCTGGCCCATGTTGCCCGCGTCCGGCAGTGTTGGGCGGTGTACGTGCCGCCTGGAGTGCAGAGGCAGGTCAGTCTTGAACTTGCCGGGCTAGACAACGCTGCGCAACTTGGGGGTCAAGGCGCGGCAGCCCGCGGTGGTCACCGGAGCTCGTCGTGGAGGTGGAGCTTGGTCTAGATACCCGCGCGCCGCCGCCGCAGGCAGCACGCGGTCCTGGCGCGGTGGTGCAGGGAGCGCGGGAGCACCTTCACGCGGCTGGTGGATCTCTTGGCAGCTTCATTATTCGTGTGCGGGCGCCCTGCATGGTGGGTCGCGCTGCGAGGCCATGCGGCTTGGCCCGAGTGCGACATCTTGATGGGGAGCTGGTGGAGGCGCTCCATGGGCTACGTCGCCCACAGCCGGAGGCGGGCGAGGCAGTGAAAGCGTCGGTGTAGGAGAGCCCCCAGCGATGCTGACGAGCTCGGCAACGCGGTCCAGCCAACCCTCATAGAGGTCGTTGACGGGGCAGTAGCGTAGGAGCTCACGTGCCATGAGCAGCGCATCCTGCGCATCCGCAGGCCCGCAACGAGCGTGAGACGACGAGCCGACCGGTGTCAGCGACGGGGTGGCGGTGCATCCGTCCCTCTGCACGGAGGGGTGCAGCGACGAAGCTTGTTGTTCATTCCCCGCCCAGCCGGTGGTGGCGTTGGCAGCGGGTGATGGGGAGCGGCAGGGAGGCCCGCCGATGGGCGCCATCTGGGTGACGCGAGCGTTGAGAGTGGCTCGGCGCTTACCACGGGCCCGACGAGCATCAGCCATGGAAGCGGTGGAACGGCGATGCGTCGGTCGACGGAAGAGAGGTTTCAGCGCACCCCTACCTTGCGTGCCAAATATTGGATTACCGGTTCCGCAGACCTTTAAGAGGTTCAAACTCTGGGGTGCGCACAAAGAACACTCTCTCCCCAGACTGCGCGCTCAGCGGACCCACAGCCTAGCTCGACCAACACAAAGAACGAGAGACACAGAGATTTATGCTAGTTCGGGCCACCTTGCGGTGTAATACCCAACTCCAACTTTGTGGTGGATTGCCTTGAGGGGCTGAGGATGAACTAGTATAGTGGATGAACAGTCTCAGGAGGTAAGGTGTTCTTGAGCTGGTGGGTGTGAGGATGATCTGGATGATCCGTCGTCCCTTGCTACAGTGGTGGCTAGGTCCTAATTATAGTGGCCTTGGTACTCTTCCCAAATGTAGGCGGGAAGGGATCCCACAACGGCCAAGTTTGAAGGGAGACAACTAGTACAAGTTATACTGACAAAAGTAGTCTTCGCCTGCAAAAGGCTCTGGTGGTGACGCTGGCGTGGGCTCCACGATGACCTCCTTCCTGCCTTCCTGGCGGTCTTGGTCTTGTTGCACCAATATGGAAACCTTTGCCTGATGCCTCGAGACCCCGCGCCTGCGCTTGCCTTCTCAGCACCAAAGAGGAAGCTGCTGCACTGCACCCACTGGCGCCCGCCTGGCCTTGGTCGTCATGGCTCACGTCACGGGAACCTCACGAGGTGCACCCTGCATTGATATCTCCGTTCCTCGTCAGGCAGCCTAGCGAGGCTACCCCAGGGAGGTCATAGTGTCGTCTGCCTCGCGAGGCTTGGCCCCTCGCGAGGGTCTTGAGTTGTTGTTGCTGAATCTGGGCCGTACTTGGCCATCAATATAGCCATGCCATGGGCTGCAGGCAGGCAAGTCTGGGTACCCCCATTCCCAGGACGAAAATAGCATCATTGGCCATTCAATATTTCGGGAACCGCTACCCTCTCCCTAATCTACATTAAAGCCGTATCGGGAACTGTCCTGGTTTACTAGTAGCTGTCAAATCGAATAGTACCGTGCCGCCTGCGGCACGCCTGACTTAACACGCCTCATCACCTCCATCAAATGCCTCCGTTAAACCCGCATGCAAACCAAGAAATCTACTCCGGCCACACGTTCGTTCATGAGCGGGCCGGAATTAAACGCAACACCGACCGAGCTCCTCCGTCTTCCCTCAGTTTAAACGAGCCCAGACGCCGGCCAAGCTCCTACTGTCCGCCCTCTATTGAAACGAGGCCAGACGGCGGACAAGAATCACACCCCTTTGCCGCTCCCCCATCTCCTCCTTCACCATTTTCTCCACTCTTCCGATGGCTTCCGAGGAGCCGTTCTCCGGCATACTACCCGACTAGGTGGCCCGCCGAGCCCTCCGGATACGAGCGAGGCCGCTCGGTGCTTCACCTACCCTGCCTGGCCCGACGGAGTCAGTTGCCGCCCCAAGCCGGTGCATGGTTCAGCAACTCACCGCTCTAGTTCAGCTCGATGAGGAGTGGCAAGTTGCTCCACGCCGGCACGGTGGCACAGACGTCCTCGCTGCCAGGTCGTACCACACCACTAGTGTCTGCAGTGGCCGTGCCTCCCGTGTCTATGGGCGCGCCTCTCGTGCATGCGGCAGCGCCATGTAGGCGGAGAGAGAAGCTGGGTGCGCGGAGAGCGACGAGTCGGTGGCCAGCTTCTCCGTGTCCGCGGCCATCATCGAGGAGAACTAGAACACGGGAGGCCGCCGCCGCTTGGGTCCCATGAGGGCCACCGCCGAGGCGACGACTGCATATACAGGTGGTTTCTTGGCTCCTTCCTCTCTTGCGAGGACCTTCGTTGACCCCGCAAGTATTGGCCGGACATGAGGAAGACAAAGGGATCCGTGGGCGGCCATTTAGATTAGATATTAATTGTACCACGAGAGCCAGATTAGCACCGGTTAGTTCATGTAAATGTAATGAAATCCATCATGTTTATATGAAGATCTGGGTTTTTTATACAAAATACTTCATGCTTATATGAAATCAGTCCGTGTTTGAACGAATTTCCTCTGGTTGGTTAGAGTTGTGAAAATGTAGGCCTCTGGCGTTGGATGTCGTCCTCCGCGGAAGGAAGCGGGGGGAAACTTGCCGGTTGCCGTTTTGGAGAATAATAGAGTCACATACAATCCATTTGAGTTAATTGCGTGTATGATTCTACCTCTATAAAAAGTTAATTGCATCCTTAATCTTGTATTCTAAGTACTCTATGGGTTCCACTGTCAGTACGGTGTACATGACTTGTAGGCTGGCTACAGATTCATACAAAAAGTTAAAAATAAAAAAAATCCATCCTTAATCTTGTATTCTAAGCACTCTGTGGGTTCCACTGTCGGTACAGTAGCGAAAGAAGTTATAATAAAAAATATAAAAAACTAAAGTTTAGGACAGAATCCGAACTCAGGACATCGCGTTGCAAGCATCCGGCCCGGACAGTACACCAGATGTTCGTTGTGGACGATGCGAGAGATATATCTCTATAGCAATGTGCCCGTCCATTGCAAGGGATCCAAAGTAGAATAATACATATTCACAAATTTGAAAGAAAACAATTTACTTTGAAATATCTTATGTTTCACAAATTTGGGCTGTTTTGAAGAGGTAAGGGAGGAATGTGGTTGGTGTCAAGATACTAAGGGGTTTTGTGTAAACTGGAGGAGAGAAGTGGGAATTGTTGCAAAAAGGCCACAACTTACATCACATCCGTTAGATGCAGATCTAATGGTCATAAATGGCAGATGGCAGACACACCATCATCACCAACTGAGTCTTTTATAGGAGTAGAGATATCTATATCCATATCTATCTCTACTCTTATAAAAAGAGAGTTGGTGATGATGGTGTGCCTGCCATCCTGCAATATAGGCCGTTCGATTTATACCTGATGGATAGGAAGGAAAACTATGGCAATTTTGCAAAAAGATACCCACACCCCTCTCCACATTTCCAAATAAGGCCTTCCCTCATTCATCCTTTTCTCTCACAAGATAAACTACTCATACAAATGCATCAGTATCTCTACTCTTGTAAAAAACAGAGTTGGTGATGATGGTGTGCCCGCCATCCTGCAATATGGGCCGTCCGATTTATATCTGACGGGTAGGAAGGAAACTATGCCAATTTTGCAAAAAGATACCCACACCCCTCTCCACATTTGCAAAAAAGTCCTTCGTCGTTCATCTTTTTCTCTGACAAGATAAACTACTCATACAAATGCATCTTGATGTTCTGTGCAACACACGGGCATCTTGCTAGTTTCTTTTTAAATACTTACCGCGATAATTGGGTGAAGTGATATATTTTGTGTCTGCCCCGAATGATCTCAAATTCACTAGTAGTAACAAAGAAAAGGTCGCCTTGTTAATTACCAGAAAACAGGGTGAAAACTATCACTTGAGGCCGGTAAAAACAAGGCACACTAGGTTCAGCGTCATCGTCACTATAGCTATGCGCACGCGAGAAGTCTACATATCGACGGTGCAACAGAGAGGAAGACGTATCAAGTGTGTGTGAGCAAGACACAGAGACACAACTGGTGTGTGTGTGTGGGGGGGTGTTTGAGGGAGAAGCCAATTGATCGATTAAGATCAAGATCAAGTTGTCACCCTTCTGCTGTCATAGTTGGGGGGTGGGGAGGGGGAGGGAGAGAAAGATGTATCGAGAGTGTGCGCGTGGTAGGGTGTGTGTGTGTTTGAGAGGAAGCCAGAAGATAGATTAGTATCAAGATCGAGCACTACTAGGAAAAGGGGTATAGATGATATGGACACTAATGGCGCACCAGACATGTGGTGCGCCACTGCTATATAGCAATGGCGCACCATGTGTTGGTGCGCCATTAGTGTCCAAATACTAATGGCGCACCACATCCACGGTGCGCCACTAGTAACAATTTTTTTTAATTTTTTTTCATAACTAGTAATGGCACACCAGGGGATAGTGCGCCATTACTAGTTAAACTAGTAATGGCGCACCACATCCACGGTGCGCCACTAGTAATTTCTTTTCAAAGTTTTTTTAATTTTTTTTCAAACCTACTAATGGCGCACCGTGTGTGTGGTGCGCCATTAGTAACTTGCGCCAAAAATTCCACCGAATGCACCCCCCCTGTGGACCGCCTTTTCAGTTTTAGAAAAAATAAAAGAAAATGATGGATATGTCAAAAAAATAAAAGAAAATAAGTTTCCCATGTGATATGTGGTCTACTTGTTGGGAAAATTTACAAATATGAATTTCGACTTTATTTGCAAAATCTCTCTGGAATTTGTAAAATAGGCATAACTTTTGCATAGAACTCGGATAAAAAAAAAATTTATATGAAAAATCATCTACTCGAAAAGATACATCCAAATTTAACCAGGGGTAACCCTGTTAATCATTTTCAGAATCCTCAAAAACCTAACAAAAAAGTTACGGGGCTTTTAAGATCCGGAGAGGCAAAAAAATTCGAAAAAAAACAAACTCAGTAATGGCGCACCTGCCCATGGTGCGCCATTACTATCTTCCCGCCTTCAAAATTCAAACTATATCAAAAAAATTTAAAAAAGTTAGTACTGGTGCACCTGCCCACGGTGCACCATTACTATCTTAACGCCTTCAAAATTCAAAATAAATCAAAAAAATTAAAAAAAGTTAGTAATGGCGCACCTGCCCACGATGCGCCATTACTATGCCGTATATATGGCTGGGCGGGGTCCTCTCCTCCTTACCTCTTCATTGTTCTCCTCCACTCCACCTCTCCTCCACTCCATCTCCTCCTCTAATCCACTCCATCTCCCCTTCTCTCCTCCACCATACTCCCCTCCTCCTCTCCGGCGACCTCCTCCTCCTCCTCCTCTCCGGCGACCTCCTCCTCCCTCCTCTCCTCCCATCCCCTCACGGTTTCTCCTCCCTCCTCTCCGGTGATCTCCTCCTCCCTCCTCTCCGGTGAGCTCCTCCTCTCCTCTCCTCCCCTCCCCTCATGGTTTCTCCTTCCTCCTCTCCGATGCTCCGATGAACTCCTCTCCGGCGACCTCCTCCTCCTCTCCGGCGATGTAGGCGAGCGCCTCTCCGGTGACCTCCTCCTCCTCCTCTCTGGTGACCTCGACCCTCCTCTCCGGTGAACTCCTCTCCGGCAAAAGAACACGGCAAAAGAACATACAAGATCCAAAAACGAGAACAAAATTTGAAAAAACATCGTGAGAAAAAAACGAGCCAAAAAAAGAGCAAAAAATGGGCAAAAAATCGCGATCCAGATCCAAATTCGAAATTCAAAAATAGCAATGGCGCATCACCCCACAGTGCGCCATTAGTATGGCAAAGCACATGTGTAAATATCGCCCCGTGGGAGGCACACTAATGCCGCATGTTGGTCTATACTAATGGCGCACGGCGTGATGCGCCATTAGTAAACCAGATACTAATGGCGCACCAGTGGTGCGCCATTAGTATTTAATACTAGTGGCATGGTACTAGTGGCGCACCAGTAGTGCGCCATTAGTAGGCAAAACTGGTGCGCCACTAGTAGGACTTTTCCTAGTAGTGGAGGTGGCACCCTAATCCTTCGGTGTCGGGAAGTGTGTATGTGTGTGTGTGTGTGTGTTTGAGAGAGAAGCCAGTAGATATACCAGTATAAAGATCGAGTTGTCACCCTAATCCTTCGATGCCGGGAAGTGTGTGTGTGGGTGTGGGGGGGGGAAGAGACACTTAGATATCGGGAGAAGGGGTTTGTGTGATACCTATCTATATTAAGGGATAGTTAGATAGCATGTGTGTGAGGCATACTTAAAGCATCACGGATATAAACAAGCGGTGTGCATGCAACTGTCGGATAAAAATGAAGAGAGAAACAACGTCGTGTGTGTGTATGTGTGAGACAGAGAGAGAGAGAGAGCGGGAAATCTCAAAACAAAAGGTGCTCTGCTGGAATCCCATTGTATGTATTCATATGGTTCTGGGACTCGGGTTAACCTTACGCATATGTGTGCGAAACATAGTTATACTTTGAGACATTAGTGGTGGTGGGTGGGCAGAATTAAAGGGGTGGGCGTGTTCGACAGAGAGAGCGTGTGTGTTCTTGTGCGAGAGAATTGTAGGACGGGCTAGAAAGAGGAATTCTAACCTTGACGGAGAGCGATAAATACACAAAGTGCGCGTGTGTGATTCCGATGCACACAGAGAAATGAGATGTGTATGCCTGTGAGAGATTGCACAATTCATTCACGTATCACTATCTAGCGATCGTGGACGTGCATCTCTTGAACATACATCAATATCTACTTCTTATCATAGCCAAAGATACAATATCAATTCAACGCTATAAAGATTGGACACTCACATATCACATTTTTTTCCAAACAATACTTTTCAATTGTGCATGCCAAAGCTACAGTGATGTTTCTTCAAACAACCACTGTAGTTATCATGTACCTGCACCATTGTTAGTTTTGCATTCAAATTCATTAGACTTGGATGATTTAAGGTTCTATTATGAAGTAATATATGTAATATTCATATATGAATTCAACGGGCACGCAATTTATGTAATGGAGGCCACGTAATCATATGAGGTAACACTTTTAAGTAGCGGACTACAATACCCATTTCTATCGTGGGACTACAATATCCATTTCTTTTTGTGCCTCTATATTAAAATTAACACGTCAATGCATTATGTTTAAAATAAATAACCAATGGCACTGAATTATATATTTACATGAGAAATACATAGGCTGAGCGTTTGATCCTTTTTTTGTGAACACGCCTCTACACCTGTACGATTGGTCGCACCCGTGTGAACGTCCAAGTTATCGCTGCATCATTCCGAGTTATTGTCCTTTTTTCTGGGGTGGACTTCATACGAGTTATTAACTGCTGACGTGTGCCCCGTGTACAGAGTCTCGCATGACCTTCCAGCTAGCACTGTCCAAAATTAGTTGAAACGAGATACGAACGATCCTGCGGGATGCAAAATCATCCGCCACATTCTAAAATTTCCGCCACCTAGTCTTTAGCATGCGAAATTCACCTTTTGTCCTTGGTGCACGGAGAACAACAGTTACAATATGACCCTCATTTACATAATAGGTCAGGGCTGCTTTGGTAACTTCCGGTTCCCCCACCACATGACACCCCCATTTCCTCTCCCCCTCACACAAAAATGACTAACTCCACAGCACCAGAGCATCTTACATCACGCCGTCCGTGCTTCATCAGCCTTTCTACCCCTCACCTCTCGAAACCTAGACTGCTCATCCACCGGCGTACTAGAGCCCATTCACTGCTAGCGGCGTCCACCTCACCGGATCTGCTTCTGCGGCCGCATCTACCCCTCCCACCTCCCCTAGAAACAAGTAGACTGCTCATCCACCACTGTACCACAGCCCATTCAGTGTCGGCCTTGTCCACGGCGCCGGATCTGCTTCGTCGGTACTCTCGTCTGTTGGGGAACGTAGTATTTCAAAATGTTTGCCTACGATCATGCAAGATCTATCTAGGAGAAGCATAGCAATGAGCAGGGAGAGTGTGTCCACGTACCCTCGTTGACCGAATGCGGAAGCGTTTAGTAACGCGGTTGATGTAGTCGAACGTCTTCGCGATCCAACCAATCCAAGTACCGAACGTACATCACCTCCGCGATCAGCACACATTCAGCTCAGTGATGTCCCTTGAACTCTTGATCCAGCAGAGGCTGAGGGAGAGTTCCGTCTGCACGATGGCGTGGCGACGGTGATGATGAAGTTATCGGCGCAGGGCTTCGCCAAAGAACTACGACGATATGACCGAGGTGTGTAACTGTGGAGGGGGGCACCGCACACCGCTAAAAGATCAACTTGCGTGTCTAGGAGGTGCCACCTAGCCATGTATATAAAGGAGGGGAGGGAAGAGGTGGCCGGCCCAATGGGGCGCGCCAGGTGTGGGGAATCCTACTAGGACTTCCAAGTCTAAGTAGGATTCCCCTCCTCTTTCCTATTCCTAGTAGGAGAAGAACGGAAGGAGGAGGAGGAGAGAAGGAAAGGGGGCCGCGCCCCCCAACCCTAGTCCAATTCGGTATGGGCTAGGGGGGCGCCACTCCCTGGCCGGCCTCCTCTCTTCCACCACTAGGCCCATGAGGCCCAATAACTTCCCGGTACTCCGAAACTCATCCGAAACGACACGAACCATTTCGGTGTCTGAATGTAACCTTCCAATATATGAATCTTTATGTCTCAACCATTTCAAGACTCCTCGTCATGTCCCTGATCTCATCCGGGAATCCGAACAACCTTCGGTCATCAAATCACATAACTCATAATACAAATCGTCATCGAACATTAAGCGTGCGGACCCTACGGGTTCGAGAACTATGTAGACATGACCGAGACAAATCTACGGTCAATAACTAATAGCGGAACCTGGATGCTCATATTGGCTCCTACATATTCTACGAAGATCTTTATCGGTCAAACCGCATAACAACATACATTGTTCCCTTTGTCATCGGTATGTTACTTGCCCGAGATTCGATCGTCGGTATCATCATACCTAGTTCAATCTCGTTACCGGCAAGTCTCTTTACTTGTTTCGTAATAGTTCATCCCACAACTAACTCATTAGTCACATTGCTTGCAAGGCTTATAGTGATGAGCATTACCGAGGGGGCCCACAGATACCTCTCCGAAACACGGAGTGACAAATCCTAATCTCGATCTATGCCAACCCAACAAATACCTTCGGAGACACCTGTAGAGCATCTTTATAATCACCCATTTACATTGTGACGTTTGATAGCACACAAAGTGTTCCTCCGGTATTCGGGAGTTGCATAATCTCATAGTCTGAGGAACATGTATAAGTCATGAAGAAAGAAGTAGCAATGAAACTGTAACGATCATAATGCTAAGCTAACGAATGGGTCTTGTCCATCAGATCATTCTCCAAATGATGTGATCCCATTCATCAAATGACAATACATGTCTATATTTAGGAAAAATAACCATCTTTGATAAACGAGCTATTCAAGTAGAGGCATACTAGGGACACTTATGTTTTGTCTATGTATTCACACATGTACTAAGTTTCCGATTAATACAATTCTAGCATGAATAATAAACTTTTATCATGAAATAAGGAAATAAATAATAACTTTATTATTGCCTCTAGGGCATATTTCCTTCATCGTCAACCGCAGCCCATCTGCAGCGGCTCCTTCGTAGTCCCCACCGGAGACGCTTCGTCCACAATGACGCCCCTGTCGACGGCCTTTGATCCTCTTCGTCGACACCTTGCTCAACCCTACCGGAGCCGCTTCGCTGACACCATCCTCAACCCTACCGGAGTAGCTTCGCCTATACCATTCTCAACCCTACTGGGTCAGCTTTGCAAACGCACTAGTCCACGACGTCAGATCCGCTTCGTCGCATCCTCGTCCAACCTACCGGAGCAGCTTTTGACGCCCCGTCCATGGTCGCAAATCCGCATCGTCGACACCATCCCCAACCCAACCACCAGAGCAGCTTCACCAACGCCCTCGTCCACGGCCTCAGATCCGCTTCGCCCACGCCATAGTCCACCCTACTGGAGCCGCTCCACAAACAGCCTACTCGACGGTTCTAGATCTCCTTACCGGACCCCGACAGCTAGTGCAGCATGATCACCCTTGACGTTTCCAACCTGATTCCCACCGTCTGGCAAGATGCCAAGCACCCGCCACGGCCTAGGTACTTGTCACCTTTAAACCCGTCCAGCATCACCTGCCCGATGTACTTCAAATATACTAACTGGTGGCTGTTACATGTTATGCAGCTGGCAAAAACTACAAGGACAATGTTTCTTCTGGATCTAACAGCTTGGCCAACCAGGATCCTGGACTGAGGCATTGCTATGATCTTGTAAGTGCGTCTCTCTCTCTCTTGTATTGTTGTGTTCCTGCCAGCATGGTTTGCTAGGATTTTCCACTAGTAATCCCTTTGTGCAGAAAATGATTTCCACTACTAGCTGCTGAATTAGAGATGTAGATGTCATGCATGATACTCCCTCCCTTCTTAAATATAAGTCTTTCTAGAGATTCCACTATAGACTACACACAGTGCAAAATGTGTGAGTCTACACTCAAAAATGCATCTATATACATCTGTATGTGGTCCATGCTAAAATCTCTACAAAGACATGTAGTACATTACACAAAATCGTAGGTGGCATGTAGGAATTCCAGTGCACTACATTAGGCTCCCTTAGAGTGCCTGCTAGTCCAGCACACAGAGTCATGGCTAGTTTATGCTATGCACACAATCGTTAATTGGTGGTTTAAATATGCGCAAGTGATATGCAATGTATTATCATGTAGAGATATCTGAAATTAGGCGTGTCAACTTGTAGATAGGGTTACGAAATGAAAACGTACAAGATGTATGTGGCAATTTCATGGACTATCGCAAAAAAGGAGAGACAGCAGTGAGCCTATATAGTGTGCTATGGTAGGTCACTCCGGCCCAGTTCTTTTGCAGGGTTCTTCCAGAATCTGCCCCTCTCTAGCTTCTCCTAGAATCTTTGACCCCGTTTTGTTTAACAATCCTAACTAATTAGACCCTAACTAGATAGGATTGAAAAACAAATGGGGCTCACAGATTCTCGGAGAATCTGGGTAGGGGTCAGATTCTGGGAGAATCTGGCAAAAGAACTGGGCCTCCATTGCAATAATCGTGACTTGTTATTTGTATGTCCGTTCTATTGGCCAAA
Organism: Triticum aestivum; assembly: GCF_018294505.1. Classification (NCBI taxonomy): domain Eukaryota; kingdom Viridiplantae; phylum Streptophyta; class Magnoliopsida; order Poales; family Poaceae; genus Triticum; species Triticum aestivum. Next base: position 229,790,127 of record NC_057799.1, read on the forward strand.
TTTCTTAGGGACAGTTATTTCACGTTATCGTAAGAAAATAAGCACCTTTGAATATAAGCTCCAAATAATAAGCCAACAAGTTCTTTTCATTGCCTGCCTTTTCAGCTTATCTGTGGTATGATCAGTGAAAAGTCTAGAGTGCATTTTATTTTGTCATTTTGCTGCCAATATCAAAATTAATTTGACATGCAAACATCACAAATTGAACCCAGTGCAGTAATTAATATGATATGAAAACAGACCATCAATATTTGTTCAAAATGCAAATACAAAGATACCATCTACTTGGCACAATCTACTTTGGTCAATATCTTGCATAGAGATCACATTGCCTAATTTAAATGAAGAACGCATGACCTAAATTTAAATGAAGGACAATTATTTATCGAAATTCGATGGTCCAAGTGGCTGGTTATTATCATATAGCAGCACCACCTAAAAGCATCATATAGCTCATAGCAACTCATCATACAGCAGTGGCAGCTAGCAATTCATCATATACCAGTAGTAGCTCGTAGCAATTCATCATATAGCAGTAGGAGGAGAAGCTTATAGCAATTGATCATATAGCAGCAGCAGGAGTAGCTTATACCAACTTATCATATAGCAGCAGCTCATAGCAATTCATCATATAGCAGCAGCAGCTCATAGCAATTCCTCATATAGCAGCAGCAGGAGTAGCTCATAGCAATGCATCATATACCAGCAGCAGAAGCAGCTCATAGAAATTTATCTTATGGAGGATCAGAATGAAAATTTGGCAAAAAAATCATAGGAGATCCTCACCTTTTTGGATGAGCTCATCCTTCAATAGCACCTCAAGGCCACGGCCTGGGAGGAGGGGAGGGGGAAGGCGGTGCCTTCTGCCAGAGTTGGGCATCGGCCATAGTTGTGCAGCGCCCGCCAGAGTAGTGAGTTGGACGGACCATAGTGGAGCAGCTGCTGGAGACCATGAGAATGAGGGGCGGCGCCAGAGGGAGGAGCAGCCGGGGAGATTTGGCCCTAAATGCCGGCCATGTAGCCTAGCTGGACGGAGCATCGTCGAGGACTAGGCTAGATGGGACCAGTGGAGACGGCTCACTGGAGGAACCCTAGCGCTACAGGCAGGGGATCGAGGTAGAGGGAAAAGGATAAGATATGCAAGCGGGCAGGGCAATGAATGATGTTGGCTTGAACTACGTTGGTATTTCGACAAAGAGGAAGGGATGGTGCAGCACAGCAATGGTTGGTATTTCCCTCAGTGATGATACCAAGGTTATCGAACCAGTAGGAGAACCAAGCAACACTACGTGAACAACACCTGCACACAAATAACAAATACTCGCAACCCGACGTGTTAAAGGGGTTGTCAATCCCTTTCGGGCTACGGCGCCAGAGATAGGCAAACAGACGTGAGAGAGTTGCAAATATTGATAGATCGAACACCAAATAAAATAAAGTGCAGCAAGGTATTGAAGTATTTTTGGTTTAATAGATAAGATAATAGAAGAAAAGGAAAATAGATCGCAAAGGCAAATATAGGGAAGAAGAGACCTGGGGGCCGTAGGTTTCACTAGTGGCTTCTCTCGAGAAAAATAGCAAACGGTGGGTGAACAAATTATTGTTGGGCAATTGATAGAACTTGAAATAATCATGACGATATCCAGGCAATGATCATTATATAGGCATCACGTCCAAGGTTAGTAGACCGACTCCTGCATGCATCTACTACTATTACTCCACACATCGACCGCTATCCAGCATGCATCTAGTGTATTAAGTTCATGGAAAAACGGAGTAATGCAATAAGAACGATGACATGATGTAGACAAGATCTATTTATGTAGAAATAGACCCCATCTTGTTATCCTTAATAGCAACAATACATACGTGTCGGTTCCCTTTTTGTCACTGGGATCAAGCATTGTAAGATCGAACCCATCACAAAGCACCTCTTCCCATTGCAAGATAAATAGATCAAGTTGGCCAAACAAAACCCAAATAATACGAGGCTATACGCAATCATCCATATAAGAGATCAAAGAAGACTCAAATAACTTTCATGGATAAAAAGATATATCTCATCATAAAATCAAAGTTCATCGGATCCCAACAAACACACCACAAAAAGAGTTACATCATATGGATCTCCAAGAGACCATTGTATTGAGAATCAAACGAGAGAGAGGAAGCCATCTACCTACTAACTACGGACCCGTAGGTCTACAAAGAACTACTCACACATCATCGGCGAGGCACCAATGGACATGATGCACCCCTCCGTGATGGTGTCTAGATTGGACCTAGAACTTGTGGCGGCTGGAATTGATTTTCGTCTACTCCCCTAGGGTTTATAGAATATTGTGGTATTTATAGAGCAAAGAGGTGGTTTAGGGTGCACCCGAGGTGGGCACAACACACCAGGGCGCGCCTGGGCCTCCAGGCGCAACCTGGTGGGTTGTGCTCCCTTCGGAGCTCCCCCAGGCGCTTCTCCAGCCCACTGGATGTCTTCTGGTCCAAAAAAATCCAAAAAAAGTTTCGCTGCGTTTGCACTCCGTTGGGTATTGATTTCCTGCGATGTAAAAAACATGCAAAAAACAGCAACTGTCACTTGGCACTATGTCAATAGGTTAGTACAAAAAATGATATAAAATGATTATAAAATATCCATGAATGATAATATAACAGCATGGAACAATCAAAAATTGTAGATACGTTGGAGAAATATCAGCATCCCCAAGTTTATTTCCTGCTCGTCCTTGAGTAGATAAATGATAAAAATAGAATTTTTGATGTGGAATGCTGCCTAACATGCCATGTCATAATCTTTTATTTATAGCATGGACATTTGGACTTTTATATGGTTCAAAGCAATAGTCTAGTTTTGACATGAGACTTAGATACTAAATCATATCAAGAAGCAACCATGTCTTTCAAAATGTCAACGCTAAAATAAGTTATCCCTAGCCCATCATGCTCAAATATTGATCCATTCGTGGAACACACTCGCATATTAGCTACACCCAATGCTCAAGTATGATCATAGTGCCTCCTAGTTGGTGCTTTATAAGAGAAGATGGAGACTCAAATTAAAAATAAAAATTGCATAAAGTAAAAGAAAGGCCCTTCGTGGTGGGAAGTAGGGATTTGTAGAGGTGCCAGAGCTCAAAGAGAAAAACATAGAGATAAAAACATTTTGGGAGGCGTACTTTTCCCACCAACGAAAGCGACTTAGACTTCCCAACACTTTCCATGCTAGATATGTCATAGGCGGTTCCCAAACAAAAAATAAAGTTTATTCCTTTTTCAACCAAACTTTCACTTTCCATGGCTAACCATATCCACGGTGCCCTCCATACAAACACTTTCCAAGGAATTTATTATTTGACAACATAAAGTAAATTCATTTTTCATTTCGGGACTGGGCATCCCTAATACCTTTGCCTTACTCTCGTGCAATGACAAGTGAATAAACACTCATTGTGAGAATAACACATCTAGGATGAAACATATTAGCCACCCCTCACCGCCTCGTGAGCGGTACGAGCACAGAAAAGAGAAATTTATTTTGAAAATTAGAGATGGCACATACAAATTTTCTTAGAATGGCACATTAAAATTTGCTTAGAATGGCACAAAAATACCGCACATAGGTAGATATAGTGGACTCATGTGGCAAAACTGGTTTAAAGGTTTTTTTATGCACAAGTAGTGATCATACTTAGTGCAAAATGAAGGCTAGCAAAAGATTGAGAAACGACCAACCAAGAAACGAATAATCTCATAAGCGAGCATTAAGCACAATTAACACCAAATAATGCACCACAAGTAGGATATAATTTCATTGCATGACTATTGACTTTCGTGCTTGCATAGGGAATGACAAACATAACACCAATATTCTTACTAAAGCACAATTACTCATCAACATGACTCACATACACATCATCATATGTCAAAACTATTACAAGGAATCAAGTTTATTTTGTCCATTGATCTTCATGAAAGTTTTATTATATCCTTCTTGGATATCTATCACTTTGGAACTAATTTTCATGTGTTGATTTTGATAAGCTCAAACAAACATAAGTGAAGATCATGAGCATAATATTACTTTCTCTCAAATTAATTTAAGTGAAGCAAGAGAGAATTTCTTAAAAAATACAAAAGCACACCGTGCTCAAAAAGATATAAGTGAAGCACTAGAGCAATTCCATAGCTCATAAAGATTTAAGTGAAGCATAAAGAGCAATTCTAACAAGTCATGGCATAATTTTGGCTCTCTCAAATAGATGTGTCAAGCAAGGATTCAAGACTTAGAACACAAAGCAAAACAAGTAAAGACTCATATCATAGAAGACGGTCCAAGCAAAACTCATAGTATGTGACGAATAAAAATATAGCTTCGAGTAAAATACCGATGGTTGTCAGAAGAAAGAGGGGATGCCACTCTGGGCATCCCCAAGCTTAGTTGCTTGCTTCTCTTTGGATAATAGCTTGGGATGGCATGGGCATCCCCAAGATTAGGCTCTTCTTACTTCTTATTCCTTCATACATCGTAACATCACCCAAAACTTGAAAACTTCAATCACACAAAACTCAACAAAACCTTCATGAGATCCGTTAGTATAAGAGAACAAATCACTACTATAAGTACTGTATCAAACCAATTCATATTTTATTCTTGCACTATATCTACTATATTCCAACATTTCTATGGAAAAAACTCATCAAAGAAAACCATAGAATCATCAAAACAAGCGCACAACACAAAGAAAACAGAATATGTCAAAAAGAGAACAGTCTGTAGCAATCTGGATAACTCGAATACTTCTGTAACTGCAAAAATTCGGGAAAATTAGGATGTCACACCCTGATTTTCATGCCACAACACTGAAGTCAATAAATCATGCTAAAATGTGGTTTGACAAAAACTTTTGAGTGTTTTGTCTTTGCTTTGATTGAATGTTTGACTGCTGTTTGCAAGTGCTCTAAAAATCAAATAAATTCTCCAACCCTTATACTCTTTCTCCTTGATCCAAAAAACCTTCCCCAATGATCATTCCATGTGTGTAGGACATAAAAATAATTTCTTACAAAAATAATTTGGCCAAATAGTATTTTCAAAAATTAGTTTTCGAAAAACCCTTGAATTGAGATTTGCACTGCAAGTACTTAATTAAGGGTAGTAAAAAAAATTCCAAAAATATATTTGACTCCTATTAGATATAGGACACCCAGAAACCACAAAAATATAATTTTAAAAGTTATTTTCCTATTTTATTTAAAGGCTTTTTCTTAAGTCCAGAAATGGTCTTTAATAGGTTAAAAATATTTTAATGCTTTAAAAATATTTGGGAAAAACCTAGGGAAACTCAGTGGACATATATTGTCCATATATAAGAGTTTCAACACATGGTCATGTTCAAAATATTAGTCAAATCCCTCAAAAACCCTTTCTGGATATTTCAAGCTTTTGAAATATTTGCAAAGGAAATATTCCCCAAAAATTCCAAGAAAATTCTAGCATGTCACATATGACATGTTTGATGATCTTGCTAAGTCTTATGTCATGGAGAATAGTATAACCCCATGAAATCTCCTCAAACCATTTTTGTCCATTTTGATGTTTGAGCAACTTTACATTGCCAAACTTATCCGAATGCTCTCAAACTTGGTGAACATGCTCAAATGGTGTAATTATTCATCTATACCAAATTTCACAAGTTGGAGAGAAAGATATCTTGATCAAGGTGCCCCAAAACCCTCTCTGTCTAGAACCAGATTTGAACAACTTTACATTGGCAACTTTCACCTTTTGATCTCAACCTTTGTGGACATGTTCAGAACCTCAAATGATGACACTACACCAAGTGGTGAATCAAGGAGAATAGCTTTGCATGACTAAATCTTGGAAAGTCCATTTCTGTTGATTTCTACGGTTTACAAAAGTTGCACTGGCAACTTTGCCCAAATGAACTCAATCTTGGTGGAACTTCTTATTTTCTCATGCCATTTGACCCTGTCAAGCCTCATGACAAGGGAAGTCCATTTGCTTGCCCAAACCTACATCAAATACCTTCTGGCAGAAATTTCGAATGCATGTTTTGTCCATTTCCACTAATCTCCATGAGCTGAACTTTTTCCCACGGCCTCACCTGCTCCTCCTCTAACTCCTACATGCTTTGCTGCCCAAGGAGCAATGATTAAGGGGGGCAGAAACCCATTTTTTCTTTGGACAGCCACTTTTCCCTCCCTTTCTCATCTCTATCCCACTCCTGGCAAGTTCTAGAGCATCCAAAGCCTCCCTCCCTCTTGTTTACTCTTCCTGCAGACGCCAGACACAAGTGGACGCGCGGGTGCGCGTGAAAAGCCGTGGACGCCGGCCATTTGCATGCTCTGAAGCGCGAGGCAGAGCAGGCGACCGTTGACGCCGCGTCCCTCGATCGCCTCGAGCCTCCCCCTTGTGCCAGTCGAGGTGCCTCAACGTCCGCAACACGCCACCGCGCTGGCCCCCTCCTTTCCCCCTCTGTCTTTCCCATGCCGCGCGTGCCCAGAGCCGCCCGAGCTCCACCTGGAGCTCGCCCCGCTCCCTCTCTCTCTTCCTAGCGGCCTACTCCACCCCCACTAACGTCGCAGATAACCCCTCGCCCTCTCTTTTGGCCGCCCGAGTCATTGCCGCGGCCACCCATGCGCCGCGTCCATGGTGAGCCACGGGTCGGCTACTTAAGGACGCCCCCGAGCCCCCTCTCTACTCCTTTGGCTCTCTCTCCCTCCCGTGCACCCCCTGGAACGACCCACTTCCCTCCTTGCACCCTCCATATCCCACCATGGAGGGAGAACTGCCGCTGGCCCCGTGCTAAATTTGGGCTATCCCGAGCCTCTCTTCTCTCCCTAGCCACTCAAGAGCCCCCTCACCAGCACCGCCGACTCGCCCCACACTCCATTTCCTCCTCCCCCGTGCCTGCCTCGCTGTGCCAAACCTCGCCGACAGCCTCCTCCGCGGCCATCTAGGCCTCCGCCGCTACAGCCCTCCCCGGCGTGCGTGAAGCACATGGATGAGTGCGGCGTGGCCTCCTGAGCACGCCGGTGGGCGGACCGTCGCCGGAGATGCTTTGTAGCCCCGGCAATCGCCGGCGGGAGCCGGTCCTCCCCGCGGCCGAAGCACGCATGGGAGGTTGAAGACGGCCTGCTGCTGGCCCCCGCGCGTTAGCGACCCAGCGAGCGGGCCCGACCATTTAACTGGAAACGGCTTCGGCCGGATCCGCCTCCCCTGCGCGAAGGCGCACCCCGCAGAGCCGCCTTCGACATCACCACCTCTGCCCACGCAGCCGAGCCTCTGGGCCGGCCCACGGTCTATCTGTCGCCCCGTGCGCAGGATAAGGTTAAAGCCTTATTTCCTTTTTCTTTTTTCAGTCAACTTCAAAAATCCATAAATAATTCAACAGAGCTCCAAATTTGATGATTCAAATTTGTAGTAGTTCATAAATTCATGATCTATCACATGGTGCTGTTTGCACATTTTTCCAGGAAACTTTTCTTCACACATATTTCGTAAAACCCTAATTTCTTATTTCTGTGATGGACTTTAGAAAATCACAGAGAGCTCAAAATTGATCCAAATGCCATGATTCAAATTCCTCGATGCTTCTAAGTTCATAACTTAGTTTATGAACATTTTTATTAATACTTTCTGTGCCACACAATATAATGAGCCATTTCTTCATATTTGTCAACTTTGCAAATTCATAGGAAATTCATTTTGAACTCCAAATCCAGTGAAACCAACTCCTAGATGATTCTAAAATCATGATTTGTTAAATGGGTGCCTTTGCTCATTTTTCAAAAATATATTTCTGTACACTTCTTGCAAATCCATAAATCCATTGATTCTATCATATTTAAATACTCAAAAATATCCAGTGATCCAGTCGCAATGAAACCACTCTGATTATTTTCCATATAACCTGGGAAGTCCTAGAAAAGTCAACTTCATATTTTTAGAGCAATTTTACTTTTTCCTTGTTGTGTTGCTTATTGTGTTTGTTTCCGACGTTAGTTGACGAAGTAGACGGAGTACTTGGAGAAGGAACAGAAGAATTCAAGACTCTGATGAAACCAGGCAAGCAGCCCTTTGACCATGTCTATGAAACCCTTTTTATGCATGTCATATAGCACCATATTGTTGTTGCAACGGAATCATGATGAGGTGGTAACAACCTTGATGGGTTGCCTCTGTTACTTCCTCGTTGATACTTGCATGGTGCATGACCCTACCTTCTTATGAGGGTTATGCCAGTGGGAGTAGATAGGATGCTATAGTAGTGGCTACGCAAATGGGACGGGAATATGCATGGTGATGGAGACAAAGTATTTACAAAAGACTTTTCGCAAACCCTGTCGGGTGCCACTTATGCCCGAGGGAGATAATGAGTTGGGTAACTACTTGATGACAAAGTGGTGTACCGAGGCAAGTGTGTGTGTTGTTTTCAAAAGGGATCGGTTTAAGTTGCGACCGTTACTCCAACCTTACATGCGCAACCACACTACCCTTATATGGGAAAGGGCATTACTGATTACCTAGGCTGATACTAGCTTGGAGCCCGCATTACTAGTGACGGGAGAGTTGTTGTTGCACTCTCTCGGGACAGGGTCGTGCCAGGTAGGGCGGCCAAGAACATTTTTATGGGGCACCGGACACACCGTTGGTACCTCGTGCCAGTGGTATGTGATGAATATTGGAGCGAGGCTACCAATCGAGTGGACTCTATGTTGGGCACGTCGAGTGGACTCTATGTTAGTGTCGTCTAGGGAAAGATAGTGATCGGGTGCTTACCCCGGGTACTTGAGGTACGGCGGGTCGTGGATGACACGGAAGTTCCCCGGATCTTGTGGGTAAAGTGTGCAACCTCTGCAGATTCTAAAACTATTCGAATAGCCATGTCCACGGTCAAGGATAGTTGGGTAACCGCTCTTGGTCTACGTCCACATGTTTACAAACCCGTGTATATGTTTGGGTAAGTGGGAAGAACTACTTGTGTCAAGTCAAAGGACTTGACATGATTGAGTTGGGTTGATGCCCACTCTATTTATGTTGATATCTGTAACATGTCCTCATGGTTACTTGAATTCTCCTGATGCACGTCTTACAAGTTGTTGAACATGTCATTGCACTCAAAACTAGCTTTCTGCAAAAATTTACCTATATCATGCATTGTTGTATCTTGAACCAAAACATGGGTTGCTTGCGAGTACATTCAAAGTACTCATTGGCTTGCCACCGGTTATTTTATTGCCCAGGCATGAAAGAACCTGATATGAAGAAGAATACTTCAGTGACGAACATGCGAGCTAGGATGCTTCCCAGTCAGAATGCCTGTAGGGTTAAGGCAGATGGCATGGGTCCAAGTTATCGACGAAGATTTCCACTGCGAAGTTATACTCAAGACTTGACCATAATGGTCATAATTTATGTAAGACGGTATGTATGGATGTATGACTCTTGTTATTCAGCTTCTGTGTGTTCAGTGAGCATTGATCTCTGGGATCACTTTACACGTGCATTCGGTGATCACGACTTATGAGTCGGGGGCCTCACATAGGACCACGTGAACAATTTGTATATTAATCCTCTGCGGAAAGAATCAACTCAAAATCACTCTTTTGATAAAAATCAGAATTATTTTCGTGAGGGCAAAAGTTTCTGTTTTTCAGCAAGATCAAATTAACTATCACCCAAGAAGATCCTAAAGGCTTTGCTTGGCACAAACACTAATTAAAACACAAAAAACATAATCATAACCATAGCATAATTGTGCAAACACTAAAGAACAGAAAGCAAAAAAACAAAAAAAATTCATTGGGTTGCCTCCCAACAAGCGCTATTGTTTCACGCCCTTAGCTAGTCATAAAGAATGGATCTAAGTTTTGTAATCTTTGGTTCTAGATCCATAAGATGCCCTCATGATTGATTCATATGGTGGCCTAATTCTTGTTCTAGGGAAGTGTTCCATACCCTTCCTTAGTGGAAATTAAAATTTAATATTGCCTTCTTTCATATCAATCACGGCACCAATAGTACGTAAAAATGGTCTACCAAGAATAATTGGACAAGACGGATTGCAATCAATATCAAGAACAATAAAATCCATGGGCACATAATTCCTATTTGCAAGAATAAGAACATCATTAATTCTTCCCATAGGCTTTTTAATAGTATAATCCGCCAAGTGCAAATTTAAAGAACATTCTTCTATATCGGTAAGACTAAGCACATCACATAAAGATTTCAGAATTGTAGAAACATTGGCACCCAAGTCACATAAAGAAAAACACTCATAAATTTTTATCTTTACTTTGATAGTAGGTCCCCACTCATCATGTAATTTTCTAGGAATTGAAACTTCTAGTTCCAACTTTTCTTCTGAAGCTTTCATCATAGCATGAACAATATGTTTAGTAAAAGCTTTATTTTGTTCATAAGCATGGGGTGAATTCATCATGGATTGCAACAAAGAAATACAATCAATCAAAGAGAAACTATCATAATTAAAGTATTTGTAATCCAAAAGAGTGGGCACATCACTAGTTAAAGTTTTGACTTCTTCAAACCCGCTTTTATCAATTTTCTCAACAAGATTTTTACCCTCCGAATTATCGAGACGCCTTCTAGCTAAAGTTGACTCTTCTCCAGTCCCTTTTTCATCAAACTTAATTTTACTAAACAAGGAAACAATAGAAGAAACACCAATCATTTTAAGATCTTCATCACTTTTATGATAGCAATCACTAGAAAACTCTTTTTCTAAAAATTCACTTCTAGCTCTAAGCATAGCGGTCCTTTTCTTACTTTCATCCATAGAAAAATAAAGAGCTTTAATTGGTTCCTCTGCCTTAGGAACAAAAATTTTCATCTTGAGATTTTCCACATCATTGGTGTCAAGGCCTTGGTACGAGTGGCGTCCTCCCGGGTACCCGCTACCTCTGTACGCCCAAGCTAAGGGCTCCGGAGGAGGAGGCGACGAGCACCGCTGCCCGCGCCGGGGGCATGGTCGTCGCGTCGTGGTGACGCACGCCGTCGCACCAGGAGTCCACGCCGCGGACTCGTCGCGCGAACTCATGATGTGGGCAGCGATGCCCCCGCGCACCTATATCCACTTCCCGTAGTTCTTCTTTGCCGAGATGCCGCCGAGGGGCCCCCTGGAGCTTTGCCTGCAGCATGCCGACTGCAACGCCCCGGTGACTGGAGCAGAGGTCAAAACCGTCTCCCCAGGCAAGATCTTCATGACCCGCGGCTGGGGCGAGGTTGGCCGGGTCTGCTGCGCGGAAGGCTCCCTCGCCATCCACTTTAGGTACGACGGTGCCTCCACAATGTTCTTCAAGGTCTTCGACGCGGAAGGGCACCGCTTGGAGTGCTGCCCCCGGAGGGGGTCGACGGGACGGTGCATCGGCCAGCGCCGGGCGCACCGTTGGCTTCTCCAGCGGCTCCTCCAGTAGCAGCGGTGGCGCTTGGGAGTCCAGCGAATCTCTCGAGCCTTACGAGATCCCGGAGACGAGCGACCACAGCTACGTACTCCCTAGCTCTCGCCAGGCCCGAAGCAAGGCCGCAGTGTTCGGCCGCCGCCGTCGCTGATCTGGATGGGGTTGGCGCCGGCCTTCCGTGGCCCACTGTTGATGATGGCGTCGGCTACGCTGGCGCGTGTAGATAGGGCTCCTAGGGACTCCCCTCTTTTGTTCCCTGCGAGGAATCGTGATGGACCCCGTGGGGGTGTGTAATGGATCTGTGATGTCTTTTGTTCATATTATCCTGATTATGAAAATTGGCGAGCGCATGTCTTGTTTCGGCTCAGTCCCCCCTTTCCAACCCCACGGCAGCTTGGTGCTCTACGCTGATAGGCCCGGTCCCCAGGCAGGCTGCAGCCGTCGCTGGTATGCCAGGTCGCGATGCCGTGGTCAAGGCCAGGAGGTGAGTGGTCCGAGGTCCAGTAAGAGCTCCTGAGGAGCGATGCTCAAGAGGTCCCCTTTGGCGCTCAAGCAACCACCGAGAGGCAGGAAAGGGCGGCGACGTTGCCGCAACAAGGCTGGCACAGGTGAGGATCTTATGCTGTAGCGCTGGGTCGATCGAAGCGCGAGACTTATCTTGGCATTTTTGAGCTGGCTCCTTGTGTCGCGCCAGACTTGCGCGTTGACCGCCATAGGTTAGCTAGGTTAGGCCCGTGCGAGCCTCCCCCTCTTCTCCACGCTCTTCTGTGTGCTCTGCGTCCTCAGGTCCCGGCCCTCGAGCGAGCTCAGCCGCCACTGGTACTAGGTCGCGATGCCGTGGTAAAGGAAAGTGGTGAGGGCTAGAGAGCCAGTAAGAGCTCCTGAGTCACGATGCTTAGGACCCCCCCATTTAATGCGCAAACGAATCGCATGGGAGAAGAGGGAGCCCGCGGTACCGCTCGCTGTCGTTCTCGGGAGGTTCCTGCAGGTCAGCTCGAGGAGAAACAGAGATTGCCACAATGATTGCCGGTCTGCCGTAGGTCGTTCTGCGAGAAGATGAACGCACTGAGGGCCTGGTGAGGTGACGTGCGCGGGGCGTGCCGCGAGCCAGAGCTCGACCGCTCAGATTTGTCAACGTTGCAGGGACGGACCCGAGCACAGGCGCCGTGCCAGAGTGTGTAGCTCCCGTGGTAGATGACAGTCAAGCAGGTGATAACCATAGATGGACTATGCATGGAAAGCGAACGGGATTAGGTAAACACAAGAATGATACATGCCACTGGGCTGGACCCGAGCGGCTTGGGGATGGTGCAGCCCGAGGGGCGCCCCCAGCAGAGTAAGCTAAAGACGTAAAAGGATACATGCCACAGGGACAGACCCATGCCGCCTGGGAATGATGCAGCCCGAGGGGCGCTCCCAGCTAAATAAACTTTGAAAATGTCACCTGGATCTGTTATTGAAGGAATGTTGGGGCAGCTGAAGATGCGTCGTGGAGGGGTTGCTCCTCACGAGCCACCGGGACCCTGAGCCTCGGGAGGCTCTGGGGGTCCAGGCGATTCCTTGAGGACCGCCTCCATCTCTGTCAGGACAGCGTGATGCCTGGCCTCCTGAGCCGCAAGGATGCTCTGCAGGTTGCGCTGGAAGGCGGACGCCACGCTCGGTAGGCCAAGTGGCATGCGAACGTAGCTGTGAGGTGGGCCCTCGCAACGTCCCACGCGTGAAGGCCAAAAAAGCTCCTGAGATGCGGCCGTGTTGAGCCCTGGGATGTCGACGCAGACGCGCAGCCCTCCATCCTTGCCTGGATGGGGTGCCGCGCCAGGTGAGCGGCGATCGCCGCGCATGGCTCTTGCATCCTGCAGTTCCTGAGCGGTCTTGGCAATGAAATCCTGAGCGCTGGGCGCTCCTCGCCTGGTGTCCTCCTGAGGGAAACATGTTGCGAAGCACGCCTTCATGATGTTGGCTAGGTCGGAGGCCCTTGTCGGTGTCAAAACCGGTGGATCTCGGGTAGGGGATCCTGAACTGTGCGTCTAGGGTCGATGGTAACAGGAGACGGGGGACACAATGTTTACCCAGGTTCGGGCCCTCTCTATGGAGGTAATACCGTACTTCCTACTTGATTGATCTTGATGAATATGAGTATTACAAGAGTTGATCTACCACGAGATCGTAATGGCTAAACCCTAGAAGTCTAGCCTATGAGTATATGGTAATGAATCCGTCTCTATCCCGACTATGCTCTCCGGTTTATATAGGCACCGGAGAGATCTAGGGTTACATGGAGTCGGTTACATCAACGGGAATCTACATAGTCCCGTCGCCAAGCTTGCCTTCCATGCTAAGTAGAGTCCAATCCGGACACGGGTGCAGTCTTCGGTCTTCATGTCTTCACAGCCCATCAGTCCGGCCCAGTAGATAACAGGCCCGACGCCCGAGGACCCCTTAGTCCAGCACTCCCTTAGTAGCCCCTGAACCTGGCTTCAGTGACGAGGAGTCCGGCGCGCTGATTGTCTTCGGCATTGCAAGGCGGGCTCCCCTTCTTCCGAACTACAAGATAGTCTTCGGATGTAGTGAATATATCCGGACCTGTGTATGTAATTGCAGAAAATACAATACTCCACGAGTCCAATCTTCTGACAATTGTTTATGACATTGCATCACGCCTGCCCGGTTACTATTTCCAACCGTTGGCTAGCCCGTTGCCCCACGTCTCGGGGAGCGGTTTTATTGGCACGTCTTGTCAAAGCAGATCGTGTCCCCTCATTCACGGGATTTTCAATAATGTAGGCATGGGTAACCCAACCGTCCCCTGGGTACAACTCTTTGAGGATAGGTAAGTTTCGAGATTCAGGAGGGGATGCTCGATGTATTGGGCCTTTATATAGGGACCCAAACTTGTCTTTCTCTTCTGCGTTTGCTTCTTCCTCAACCCCAGCGACCTCGAGTTCTAGCCCTCGGGTTCCAATCTCCACCAGCCCCAATCATGTCCGGGTCCAGCCGTTCAGGCCGGTGGGTGGCCTCTTCTATCACAGAGGTATCTGACCCCAGAAATCCTTCATCGGCTTCCTGCCAAGGGGCAGGTTATTCCCACCCCCAAATCCAGCGAGAGGGTAGTATTTGTGTCCCACTTCCTCCATGGGTTCGGGTTTGCGCTTAACCCCTTCGTCCCGGGGCTCATCTTCTACTACGGACTAGATTTTCACGATCTAACCCTGGAGTCCGTTCTCCTCATCTCGACATTTATCGTCACGTGTGAGGCCTTCCTCCGGACTCCTCCGCACTTTGGTTTGTGGCTCAAGACTTTCGATGTGAGGCCGCGGGTGGCAGAGGAGGAGCAGGTAGAGTGTGGCAGCGTTATAATAAGCAAGCTTGCCAGCACGGTTTGGTTTGAAGGATCTTTCGCCGAGTCTTCCGACCTATGGCACCAGGGGTGGTTTTATGTCAACGAGCCGCGGGGCTCCAAGTGGGCAGCTACGCCTGCGTTCCGACCCGGCCCTCCCACTTAGCTTGCTTCATGGATCAATAAGGGATTAGACTGGGGGTCCGCCAATGAGGTGCAGACTCTGCAAAGTCGCATCCGAAGCCTTACCGAGAAGGGCATCGAACTTGTGAACGTTGTTCAAGTATTGCTAGTCCGCTGGACCCTGCCATGTTAGCGGCGGCCTCTCCGTATGTGGGAGTTTAATCCAGAAGGGCGGCGGACTATTCAGCACTTCTTCAGTGCTACGCACGAAGGGATGTGGAAAATATATTTCGGGGAGCGAGAGCAATGGCCGGACACTACTGAAGACGTTGGCCTTGACTGCAATCATCCGGACACTCCGGTAAGTATTCAATCTCCGAACACCTTTCATTCAAGCATCTCTTGACAAGATACTGAATGACCCGTCCTTATACAGGACTAGATAAAGAAAGCGGTGCTGATCTGGTGTCTGGCGCCCCTTCCCGAAAACCCCGCGTCCGCCCTGCTGACGCGGATGTTAACTCCGACACCGTACCAGTTGTCTGCAGAGCGGGGTGAGAGTGGGGAGCCCAAAGGAGATGCCCGCCCTGAGGACGATTCAGACGCTGTGTTCGGGGAAACCAAAACCCTTCTACCCAGGGGCAAAGGTGTAGAGGGGGCCTTCCATAGCAATAAGAGGGCCGCTTCTGGAGGTCAGGAGGGGAAAGCTTCCAAGAAAGGGACAACGTCATCGTCGGGCGGCTTGAGTCGAGCGACCGATGTCGATGTAGAGCTTGATGATGAGGATGAACCTCCGGCCAGACCGTAAGTGACACAGGGTACTTTAACCATACCTCATTCCTTTCTTATTACTGAAGTAATCCTCCGACATATGTACATCCTCGCAGGTTAACACCTGGTGTTTCTGAATCGTCCTCCTCCTCGGGAGACCTTCTTCTAGAGATGATGGAGAGTGACATGCCTTCTCCGGCCTCCTCGCCCAACAGGGCGGATGATTCTGAGGCGTCGTCTCGGAGGGCCCCTCCCGTCCGCCAAGTAGCGCAGGAAGCAAGGAAGGAGTTACCCGAAGGTGGTGCCTCTGTCCCTCAGGGTTCGGGGGTCAAGAATGACGGCCCCGAACTATCCGGTTTAAAGCCGGAGACGATTCTAGAGGCGGGTAAGTGGATTCCTTCAAAGGAATGTCGTGCTCCGGCGGCGGTGTCCGAAGACCCAAGAGTGCCGGAGACGCTGACGGACATGCTGCGACGAGCGTCCGTTTCGGAAGAGCACCGTGCCCTAATGGTTACGGTGGTCGAAAAGGTTCTCTCCGTGAAGAGCCGGTTGAACGAGGCCTTTACAAGCCTTCTAAGAGGTTTTGAGGTTTGTGATGTAATGTTGCCAATTGAATGATATTGACAGAATGCACCTGTTGTGTATGATGTAGCCCCTGAGACTCGGATTGCCTTCCGAAGGAATCAATCGGAGGATCAAAAAGATGTGCTCAGGTACTAATGTTGATTTAATTTGGGATACAGGCTACCTCCCCTCCTGCCACTACTAGAAATACGGAAGTGGCCAAACTTCAGCGAAAGCTGGATATTGCGGAGGATGACATTGCATTGATCAACAGGCGTCTTGATGACTCGCAAGGTATATATTTCGAGCATTCCTTATACCAATGTGCTTGTAATTTAAGCCTGACTCTGAAAAAGAGTTTTATATGAAATTTGCATGAATGCAGATGGTGCCGCCGCCGTGGAAGCCCTTAAGGCAGAGCTGGCCCGGGTCAAGGAGCAGGCCCGCTTTAGTGATGCGGCTGCCGAAAAGGCATCGGCTGAGTTGAAAGACGAACAAGCTTTGCGGCGTCAAGACGAGGAGAAGATGTCCACCATGGCGCACGAGTTAGAAAATGCGGCTAGCCGCTATGATCTTCTTGAGAAGGAAAATGAAGCCAAAACGGCTGAACTGGACAAGGCCTTATGAGAGGCAAGAGAAGCGCGGTCCGAATCCAGAGCAGCCCGTGAGGAGATCTGGCAAGCTGGGGAGATTGTGGCTGGCAAGCCCTTTTTGCTACAGGCTAAGTTTGGTGATCCGAACTATGCTCAGCTTAAGCAAGTGTGGAGTTCTCCGGACAATTTTTTAGACTTGCCGAAGAGTTCTGCCGATGCGGCGCAGTTTTACCATACGCAACAGGGGTATGCAACGGAGAAGCTTGTCTGGTCATAATTTGGCGCGTTGAAACGCCCTCTGTTGCTGATGAACAGATATCCTAGCGGGCCGAGCTGCATAGGATATCCGGTGCTGCCATGAAGAACGTCATAGTCCGGTTGTTGCTGACGGAACCTGTTCCGAGTAGTTACTTCGGCCTGGTGCAGCGGCTTGTTGATGCGGTGGCGCATATCGACGCTGTGAAGCGGTCGGCGTGCATTGAAGGTGCATGGATGGCCTTCGCCCAAGTCAAGACATTCTGGGGGAAGATGAAGGCCATCGATGTTGCGGCGAAGATTCCACCCAAAGGCAAGGACCGTCCCGTACCAGAGTATTATTTTGAAGACGTCCTAGAGGCCGCCCGCTTGATAGAGGGTCAGTGCTCGAAAGACATAATGTTCGAGTGATGTGTATAAGTGTTGTAACAGACAACTTTATGGTTAATCTGTTTTCATCTTTTGCTCGAAAGCTTGTATTCCTCCTATGCGACCGTTTTAATGTAATTTGAAAGTTTTCTAGTCGTCGGCTTCAACCCCCTCGTGGGAAATACGGGGTGTTTGGAAAAGCATTGAATCACTCTTTATCCAACGTCTCGGTCCATAAAGGAGGTGATAATGCGGCGAACCAGGCAATCAGACTATAGGGCGTTAACACTTTCGCTTAGCCACAGGAGTTTTATGGCGGGGCTACGACAGAGCCCCTGGTATGTATGCGGCGTATTATAATTTTTATGCCTTTACATGTTTTGATCTAAAAAAGATCCTTCGTGTGACACGGAGAATCGCTAAAGATTAGAATAAGTCGTCAAGTGGTTGACCAGCTCTCGCTGCATCATGACAGTCAGTTTTCGGCTTTCTCTATTGAGGTGCTCATCCGGTCAAAGCCAGGGCACAATCGCAGTAGTTCTCCCTTTACTACCCTAGCCGATAGAGGGGAACGTAGGGTAGCAAGCACAGGAGCCGGGCAACCCAACTATTGACCAAAGACAATGATTCGGAGCTGATGCATATAAGGCCAAACTTGTGACGCCGAAGTACGCTATAGAGCTGTTCGGACTTTTATCGGCGACTCATTTGTTCCCATACCGAGCCCCTGGCAGGTTATGCCGAGGTGCGTCTTGTGATACAGCCGTTACGACCGTACTCATTGTGGGAAGAGTATGGAAGATTGGTTCGAATATAGTTTACTAGAGTGGAGTAATAAGCCAATGATAAATTCATATATAAAAAGGAAAAACCACAACCCGGCTATTTGACATGCTCGAGGTTGGGAACGGAGGAAAAAAGGCATAGTACAGGCTCAAAATAAAGAGTGCGGTCTACAAAAAGCTGTTTTGGACCTCCTGTCGCACGTCTGCGCCGCCCGTCCTCGGGGAGGAGAGTCCTTAACGGTAGTGGCCCCTTAGGTGAGTGTAAGGATCCGAACTCCTATAGAGTCCGATTAGATGTTGTCCTGATGGTCACCTGTTTTTAAGAGATAATAAAGAAAGGTATGGAAAACAGATCAAAAATGTTACGGGAATGTTTGCAGGTTTGCCCGTATTGTGCTTCCGCCAGTGCCCATGGTATCTTGAGCGCGTAGTGATGTACGCGTGGTGTGAATCTTGCCAGTATAGCGGGTTGGTGGCGGAAGCCGAACTGCTCTTTCCGTTCCGGGAGTGGTCGAACTTTGGAGGAAAACTGTTTCTGGCCCCTAGTGTTCGGCTGGCGAGCCGCTCCGTCGTCTTTATCGCCTAGTGGCCTCCTTCCATTGTGTTCGGCGTTAAGCTTGCCTGCCTGCTTAAAGACCCAACAGTTTCTGTTGGTGTGATTAGTTGGCTTATCAGGGTGACCTTGAATCTGACAAGGTCGGTGCAATATCCTGTCGATGGTGGATTGTCCATCCTGGTTTGCCTTGAATGGCTTTCTCCGTTGACCGGGTTTCGGATTGTGAAATCCGGCGTTGACCGCTGTGTCGTGTAATCTTTCATTATTGCTGCGACTGTTGTGTTCGTTTAGTTGTGGCTTGCCGTTGCCGTCTCGGATTTCGGAAGTGCCCGGGTCGCTGGCGTTGTTGCTTTTACGAGCGAGCCAGTTGTCTTCTCCCGCACAAAAGCGAGTCATTAGAGCAGTAAGGGTGTCATGGATTTAGGTCCTTCCTGGCTGAGGTGACGTGCTAGCCATTCATCCCGGACGCTATATTTGAAGGCCGCAAGGGCTTCCACGTCCGGACAGTCGACAATTTGGTTCTTTTTTACTAAGAACCTAGTGCAGAGTTCCCTGGCTGACTCGCCGGGATGTTGGACAATAGAATTTTCTGGCAAATTGTTTAGCCAGTATTGTGCTGGCCCCTTAAGCTTCAGAGGTAGGTATTTAATGGCATGAAGGTCGTCTGCGAGCCAGGTGGATATGGAGGAGGTAATCCTCAATCCATACTGCGGGATCTGTTGTTCCATCGTATGATGCGATGTTGATGGGTTTAAACCCGTCTAGAAATTCGTGCTCCATTACCTCGTCGGTGAAGCAAAGAGGGTGCGCGGCTCCTCTATGTTGGGCCACACAGTGAAGCACCTCCAGCGGACTCCGCTTACGGCTTTTGGACCGAGCGTGCTCGAGTCTGTTGTGTCCGAATAGATAACCGTTATTACTGGTCGGGGCATGTCTCCGCGATCTGTGTGTCGATTTTGTGTGTCCTGTTCTACCCTCTAGGTCTTGTTGGATGTCGCGAGTGTTCCCCCGAGCTTCTTTATTCTTGCTTGGACGGCCGGATGGTTTGGTATGGTGCTCTGCTTAGGCTGCTGCTTTGTCCGGGCCGAACTGTGGTCGTCCTACCGGCTTATTCGATGGTGGTGTGGGCTCCAACGCCTTGCCATCGTATTGAGGGAGCCACCTATAGTTGTGTTGGCTTTTGTATGGGCCGCTAAGGCCGTATTCTCCGGTAGCTAGGACCTCGGTCCATTTTTCATTGAGCAGATCTTAGCTTGCTTGAAGCTACAGCTGCTTTATTCTTAGATTCCTTGTCGTGGCTATCAGCCAGCGTTTAAAGTGTTCCTGCTCGAGAGGTTCCTCAGGCATGATGAATTCCTCGTTGCCGAGGCTCTCCTCTTCCTCGGAGAGCGGGAGATAATTACTATCCTTCGAGTCTCCATATATGACTTGTTCATCAGGGCTATCTTGCCCGCTTTCCTGGTCCTCCTATTCGGATCCTGTCTCAATAGGGTCTTCGTTGTCCGGAGTATTATCACCTCCGGTGCTAGTATTGTTTTCTCTTGAGTGACGTGACTGAGAGTGGCGCCGGGGGCGTAGGTGTTCGGACTGTGTACCAGGAGGCTTATCCTCAACTGGATCCTCCTTGTCATCGTCGAGATCATCGTTGGGTGTGTCTACCATATACGCGTCATACCAGTAAGTGGTCGCCCCGCGTCTAGCGGATACTAAGCTCTGGCCTTGCCCCTCATCATCGTCTAGACCGCTGATGTCTTTGGAGCAGGGGTCAGGTGTGCTGGTTGGGTCTTCGATGGTGGCTATGAAGTGGGTGGCGGGTGGGAAGCAAAATTCTCCATCATCCACCGTATGGTCGAACCGAACATAGTTCGGCGACGAGCCGTCTGCCAGGGATAGGTTTTTTAGTGAGTTTAGTAGGTCACCCATGGGCGAGTGTTGGAAGATATCCGTGGCGCTGAACTTGAAGATCCATAGCCGATCGAGTTAGGTATCTGCGGGCTCGCAGGGTTCGGAACTCGATACCGGAGACAACTCCGGGGTTCCGTTGATGCAAGTATCGTATGAAGTGGAACCTGCATGTGGCTCCAACGCTGCCGAATCGGTAGCCCCCGTGATGGGGTTGAGTTTCCCATCACGGATGTCCGCGATGTAGTTCAGGCTTCCGAATCTGACCTGATGGCCAGGGGCGTAGCTATCGCTCTGCTCCAGATGGCCGAGCGAGTTGGCCTGTAGTACGAAGCCGCCGAATACGAAGATTTGTCCAGGGAGGAAGGTTTCTCCCTGGACCACGTCATTGCTGACGATTGAAGGGGCCATCGAACCTTTCGTCGATGGCACAGTGGAACTCTCAATGAAAGCACCAATGTCGGTGTCAAAACCGGCGGATCTCGGGTAGGGGGTCCCGAACTGTGCGTCTAGGGTCGATGGTAATAGGAGACGGGGGACACGATGTTTACCAAGGTTCGGGCCCTCTCTATGGAGGTAATACCCTACTTCCTACTTGATTGATCTTGATGAATATGAGTATTACAAGAGTTGATCTACCACGAGATCGTAATGGCTAAACCCTAGAAGTCTAGACTATGAGTATATGGTAATGAATCCGTCTCTATCCGGACTATGCTCTCCGGTTTATATAGGCATCGGAGAGATCTTGGGTTACATGGATTCTGCTACATCAATGGAAATCTACATAGTCGGTCGCCAAGCTTGCCTTCCACGCTAAGTAGAGTCCAATCCGGACACGGGTGCAGTCTTTGGTCTTCATGTCTTCACAGCCCATCAGTCCGGCCGAGTAGATAACAGGCCGGACGCCTGAGGACCCCTTAGTCCAGGACTCCCTCAGCCCTCCAGAAGAGAGCCCCCGAGCCCTGCCAAGGAGGGCGCTGGGCGCGCCTCCCTATGCGAGGGAGGGAGGCGCCCCAGGCGGGGGCACCGATCCTGATGTGGCTCCACTTGAGGCACCGCTCCCCTGAGGCCCTGTGCCGAGTAGCTGCTTCTTCTTCTTGGGGACGACCTCAGGAGGGTACTGTGCTGCATTGTCGTCGGGTCTTCGATTGATGCTGCTTGGAAGGCGCGCTCGAGGGAGCACACCACATCTCTTTCTTCGCAGGGTACTGTGATGATCCCGCCGCTCCCAGGCATCTTGAGGACGTTGTAGCCATGGTGTGTCACTGTCCTGAACTTGGCCAGGGCCGGATACCCGAGGATGGCGTTGTACTGCAGACGGATGTGGGCGAGGTCGAAGTCGATGATCTAAGTGCGGTAGTTGTCGTGTTGTCCGAAGGTGACAGGAAGGCGGACCTGCCCTATCGGGGTGGTGGAGCCGTCGGTCACTCCTAAGAAAGGCTTGGTAGGCTGAAGCTGATTGTATGGCACGTGAAGGCTGTCGAACATCTCGGCGGACAGAACATTAAGCCCTGCGCCGCCATCGATGAGGGTCTTGGTGACTTGCACGTTGCTGATGACGGGTGAGTAGAGCATCAGGAGGGCGCAAGCGGTGGCCGCGCACTTGAGTTGGTCTGCTGAGCTGAAAGTGATTGTGCACTTGGACCACCTGAGCGGGCGTGTG
Organism: Triticum aestivum; assembly: GCF_018294505.1. NCBI lineage: Eukaryota > Viridiplantae > Streptophyta > Magnoliopsida > Poales > Poaceae > Triticum > Triticum aestivum. Next base: position 229,812,508 of record NC_057799.1, read on the forward strand.
GCCTCGAGCCTGGGGAGGACTGCGTTCACCTCGCGAGCAAACTGTTTGAAGATGCGCTGAGAGGCTGGGGCCTGAGCTCCGCCCAAGATGCAGGCGATAGCGCGCAGCTCTTGGAAGCCCCCAACCCCCTTGTCCTGATGGTGGTCGTCGTTCCTTCTTGGTGGTGGCAGCAGTGGAGGAAGGCCAGCATTGCCCTGGGGGCAGTCCTCGCGAGGCTGATCCGTCCATGCGCCTTCACGAGGCTGGTCCTGCCAGCGATCTTCGCGAGGCCGGGAGCACCACTCCTGGCGTGGGCCACGATCGTCCCAGCATCCGCCGCCACGTCCTCCTCCTCCTCGGGCGTAGCCCCGGTCGTTGCGCTCAGGGCGTCCACCGAGGCATCCGTCTCGAATGGCCCTGAGCTCCTAACAGTCATTAGTGTTGTGGCTGTAGACGTTGTGGAAGGCGCAGAACGGGCGGCTGCTCTTGGACGACTCGAGAATGTCCCGGCCGCGCTTCGTCTCCGGCTCCGCTGCAAGCACGGCCACCTCCTTGCGCTTCACGTCCTTGCCCTTGGACTTCCTCTCCTCGGGGTGAGCAGCTGGGAGCTCGAGGAGGGAATGGCACCCTTCCTCAGCTCTTGCGCACTTGGTCGCCAGGTTGAATAGCTCCAAGGTGGTGCGCAGCTCCTCGTGGATGGCGAGCTCCTCCTTCATCTTGACGTCGTGGACGCCATCAGAAAACCCGGACATGATGGCCTCGTCCGTCACCTTGGGGATCTTGAGGCGAACATTGTTGAAGCACTGTGTACATTTGCAGGGTCTCTCCTGGCTGCTGCTTGATGTGGCGTAGGTCACTCGCGGCCGCAGGGCGGTCGCGAGTGCCCTGGAAGTTGGCGACGAAGCGGTCGCGCATCTCGTTCCACGAGGACATGGAGCCCGGGGGCAGGTTCAGGAGCCATGAGCGAGTGCCATCCTTTAGAGCCATGGGGAACCAGTTCGCCATGACTTTTTTGTCACCGTGGGCCGCCTCAATGCTCAACTCGTACAGCTGCAAGAACTCCGTGGGGTCAGGGTGCCGTCGTAGCGAGGAGGCATGTATGGCTTGAACTTGCCCGGCCATGCTACGCTACGCAGCTCAGGAGTGAAGGTGCGGCAGCCTGCGGTGGCCACCGGGACCCTTTGCTGAAGCGAAGCCCGCCCTTGATGCCCGCGCACCGCTGCCGCAGGCGGCGCACGGTCTTGTCACAGTGGTGCTGGGAGCGCAGGAATGTTCTCTTGCGGCCGGGGAACTTCTTGGTAGCTTCCTTCTTCTCGCGCGAGCACCTGGCTTGGTGTGTCACATCGAGGGGCCGCACGCCTTGGTGCCAGGACACCGTCTTGGTGCAGAGGTGGTGGAGGCGCTCCGTGAGCCACGTCGCCTGCGGCTGGCGGAGGGCGAGGCAGCAAGAGGGATGGCGCAGGGGAGCCCCCTGTGGCGCTGACGAGCTCGGCGATGCGGTCCAACCAATCCGCGTAGAGGTCATCGATGGGGCGGTATCGCAGGAGCTCCCGTGCCATGAGCATCGCGGTCTGCGCGTCCGTGGGAGCACGACGAGCGTGCGACGTCGAGCCAGCCGGGGCCAGCGACGGAGTGGCGGTGCGGCCGTCCCGCCGCACCGAGGGGTGCAGTGAGGATGCTTGCTGCTCGTTTCCCGCTGGGCCAGTGGCGGCGTAGGCGACAGACGACTGGGAACGACGGGGAGGCCCGCCGACAGGAGCGGTCCGAGCGACGCGGGCGGCAAGGGTGGCCCGACGCTCAGCGCGGGCTCGACGAGCGTCCGCCATGGATGCGACAAAGCGACGGGACGCGGATCGACGGAAGGAAACCTTTGGCGCACCCTACCTGGCCTGCCAAATGTCGGATTTCGGGTTCTGGCAAAACCCTTGAGGTTCAAACACTGGGGTGCGCACGAAGATCTCCCCCTACCTAATCACGCCCTCAGCCTCACCGCGATCTCAAGGCCTAGCTCAACGAACCCGCAACACAAGAGACACGAGATTTATACTGGTTCGGGCCACCGTTGTTGTTTAATACCCTACTCTAGTGTGGTGTGGTGGATTGCCTCTTGGGCTGAGGATGAACAGTACAAGGGGAAGAATTGCCTCCTGAGGAGAGGTGTTCTTGTGCTTGGTGAACTTGTGTGGGTGAGGATGATCTGAATCTGTGAGGATGATCTGAATCCGTTCTCCCTCCTACTGTGGTGGCTAGCCCTATTTATAGGGGCCCTGGTCCTCTCCTCAAATATTGTTCGGGAAGGGAGCCAACAACGGCCAAATTCGAAGGGAGACAACTAGTACAAGTTATCCTGACTAAAGGTGGTCTTCGCCTGCCAAAGGCTCTGGTGGTGACGCCGTCTTTGGCTCCACCGTGACTTTCGTCCTGCCGTCCTGCTGGTCTTGATCTCGTTGCACCGATATGGAAACCTTTGTCTGATGCCTCGGGAATCCTCGCGTGCGCTTGCCCCTTTAGCACCAAAGAGGAAATGAGGACACTGCGCGCGCTGGCGCCCGCCTGGCTCCAGTCGTCATGGCTTGCGTCACAGGAACCTCGCGAGGTGTCCCTTGCCTTGATCTCTCCGCCCCTCATGAGCCAGCCTGGTGAGGCCGCTCCCGAGGAGGTCTTGTGTCGTCCGCCTCGCGAGGAATGGCCCCTCGCGAGGGTCTTGAGTGTTCGCTGGTGAAGATGGGCCGTACAGGGCCGCTGGTGGAGCCACGCCGTGGGCTGCAGGCAGGCAAGCCTGGGAACCCCCGTTCCCAGGACGCCGACAATATCATCATACTACATCACAATCATTTTAACGCAATGTTCACATTCAAGATAAATCATTATCCACTCCCAGCTACTTACGCATGGCATGAGAAACTATAATCTCTAATTGTCATTGCAAACATGTTTAATCATAACAGGTTGAATGATGGATACTAGGTTAAACATATTTACACAAACAGAACAAGTCGAGTTCATACCCGTTTCTCTCTGCCACGACCAGTTCATCGAATATCGTCATTATTGCTTTTCACTTGCACGACCGAACGATATGAAAATAATAATTGTGCCAGAGTGTCGTGGACTAAGCTGGAATCTGCAACCATTTTAGTCAGCCTGAGAAGACAAGGTAAAATGGGATATTTATTTGTTCAACAATTATTCATATGAGAGCCCCTCAACATTTTCATCATGGCCTTCTCCTCGGCGCAACTCGAATAAAAAGAAAATAAATTCAGAGAAACACACTGAAATATTTTGCGAGTTTTTGGTTTTCTTCAACAAGGGAATAAAAGGGAAAAGCAAAAATGAGCAAAACTATTTACACGGGAAAGCTCCCAACAAGCAAAAGAAGAACAAGGAAATTCTTTTGGGTTTTCTTTTAAATATTACTGCTAAGCATGCATAGAAAGTAAAATGCTACAACTAATTATTTTGGTTTTTCTAAAGTTTTTCAAACACATAAGAAGAAATCAAGAAAATAAATCTAAGCAAGGATAATACAATGAAAAAGTGTGAACACCGACAAATGAAAATAAGTGGACATGAATGTAATGTTGGTGAGAACACATACTCCCCCAAGCTTAGGTTTTGGCCTAACTTGGTAGTTGATCAGTAGCCTGGATAGTAGGCGGGGGTGCTGAGGAGCGGTCATCCACTCAACCCACTACTGAGGCTCCTCCTGTGCCTCTACAGTAGACTGAGCGTTCCGGTAGGCGATGATGTCTTCAGGCATAATCCTATATCCGCCCCTGGCAACAGAATCAAACAAAGCATGTGCAGGCAATGGAATAATACCACGAGTTTTAACGCTAAAAACTAGGTTATAAGGAATAGGGATATTAGGATAATCTCGTGCAAGAAAATGATGGTTTTCCATGGCTGTGCGGTCTAAGTAAACCTTGGTCAGAGGGTAATCATGAGGGCGTATCTCAATATTAAAGTGGGCCGCCAACCAAGTAGCAAAAATCCCATGATGTATTTTACCCTGGGATTTATTGAGATGGAGGCGACGAGCCACAATAGCTCCCAAGCTATAAGTATTTTCGCCCTCTAATGCACGACGTAAAACAACAAAGTCTGGTGCGCTGAGCGCAACTACTTTCTCTCTAGCAAGCAAACACTTAGAAACAAATAAAGCAAAATAATGTACATCAGGAAAGTGTATGCTAGCGGCAGTGGTAGATGACACCCCTCTCTCATCTCCCACTGTCAAAGTGCGATAAAAGGCCTCAAACCCAGTCGGCCTAGGCTTAGCTAAGCTCCCATCAGAAGGGATCATGGATATGTCACAAAATTCAGTAAGTGGTATCTGATGGTTTTCAGCATCTAAATCAAAGCTCACTTCAGGACGATTGTTCCTAGGCAGGAAAGTAAAACTTTGAACAAAGATGTTTGTGAGGATTTGATGTTGGTCACACTCATCTGCGATGAAGTCGGTGAGGCTGGCATTAGCAGCATATTGTGTGAACTCCTGAAGGATTCCAGCCTCTTCCAGGAACGGGGTATGCGGCCATTCAGACGGCCATACTTCCGCCAACCTCCGAGAATGGAGATCACTATCAGATGAATCCCCAATAACACCCTTGGAGTTCTTCTTAGAGCCAAACTTCCTAACGATATTCATGGTTTTCCTATGAACAAAATTCAAGCAACAATCCCCTGAAACAGTTTCGGAAATGAAGCTTCGAGCAAAGATATCGAAATCCGTGGGTTTGAGAGCAAGAACACGAGAGAGAGATTGAGAGAGAGAGAGAGAGAGCAATGGAGATTATTTTTTCTGGAGGTAAGTGACGACGTGGGATGAAGAGATAAGTGAGGGGGGCCACGTGGGGACCACAACCCACCAGGGCGCGCCTTGGGGTCCTGGCACGCCCAGGTGGGTTGTGGCCACCTGGCGCACCTCCCTCTGATATTATTTTCACCAGAAATTTAGAAATATTCAGAAAAAAATCATATTAAATTTTCAGAGCATTCTGAGAACATTTATTTTTGGGTCATGTTTTTAGTGCACGGGAAATTCAGAAAACGGACAAAACATGGCATTTTAATTTTTTTAACTAATAAAAATAGAAAATTAGAAGTAGGGACAGAAGGTAGGGCTTACTAAATTCTTCAACTTCATACCGCTAAGAAATGATTCATTAATAAGGTTGATCAGGTCTTATTAACAACCACTTTCGATTAGCATGAAATCGAAGAACTTTCGTAAATCACTAAGTTACCTCAATGGGGATATGAATGTCCCCAACAATAAGAATTTCATATTTCGTTTTAACAGTAGGTAGAGGTATTTGAAAACTTCCAATAGTGATTGACGAGGATTTTTCAATAACATTAATACGATTCACTTGGAATTGTTTCGTTGGATAGTGCACCGTATGCTCATTACCATTGATATGAAAAGTGAGCTTGCTTTTATTGCAAACTATAACAGCCCCTGTAGTGTTCAAGAAGGATCTACCAAGGATAATCGACATGTTGTCGTCCTCAGGCATCTCAAGTATAACAAAGTCAGTGAAAATAGTAACATTAGCAACAACAACGGGCGCATCCTCACAAATACCGATAGGTATGGCAGTTGATTTGTCTGCCATTTGCAAAGTTATCTTAGTAGGTGTGAGCTTATTCAAATCAAGTCTTTTATATAAAGAGAAATGCATAACACTAACACCAGCTCCTAAATCACACAAAGCAGTTTTCACATAATTCTTTTTGATGGAGCAAGGTATAGTTGGTATTCCCGGATCTCCAAGTTTTTTAGGCACTCCATATTTGAAAGTATAATTAGCAAGCTTAGTGGATATTTCAGCTTCTGGTATTTTTCTCTTATTTGTGATGATGTCTTTCATATACTTTGCGAAAGGAGGCATTTTCAAGATATCAGTCAAGCGAGTACGCAAAAAGACTGGCCTCAGCGTTTCAACAAAGCGTTCAAATTCTTCATCATCTTTCTTTTTAGTTGACTTGGATGGAAAAGGCATAGGTTTTTGAACTCACCGTTCTCTTTCTTTACCGTGTTTTCTAGCAATGAAGTATCTTTTATCATACCTTTTATTCTTAGGTTGTGGGTTATCAAGATCAACAGGTGGTTCTATCTCAACATCATAATCTGGTTCTTTTTCATTATTTGGTTGAGAGTCTTCATGAACCTCATCATTATCTTTTTCGTAATCACTAGGTGAGTGTTCATTACCAGATTGAGTTTTAGCATCATAGATCAAAGTTTCATTATCATTATCAGGATGTTTTTCTATTTCAGGTTCACTAGAAGTATGCAAAGTCCTATCATTTTTCATTTTCTTTTTCTTTCTAGAAGGACTAGGTGCACTAGTGTTATTTCTTTGTGAATGTTGTTCAATTCTTTTTGGGTGTCCCTTAGGATAAAGTGGTTCTTGAGTCATTTTACCTCCTCTAGTTGCAACTCTAACAACAGAGTCATGCATATTATGATTCATTTCATCAAGCAGTTCTCTTTGAGATTTAGCAACTTGTTCTAACTGGGTTTGTACCATAGAAGCATGTTTTTCCAAAACCTCTAACATTTTGATATTCCAAATAGCAAGTCACTCAAGCGAGCAATCATATCAGAATTATATTTCAATTGTTTCATAACATTTGCATTGAAGTGATCTTATTTTCTAATGTAGTTTTCAAACTCATAACGGCATTGACTAGGATGCATATTGTGAGGATTGTCATTATCATTAAACTTCATAAGATAATTTACCTCTACCACCTTAGGCATATGTGGTGTATTAAGCCCATGTATTTCTTCAATAGGAGGTAAATATTTTACATCCTCAGCTTTAATACCTTTTTCCGTCATGGATTTCTTTGCCTCTTGCATATCTTCAGGACTGAGATATAATATACCCCTCTTCTTTGGAGTAGGTTTAGCCGGTGGTTTAAGAAGAGTCCAATCATCATAATTTTCCAATTTATTATTCAATAATTCTTCAGCTTGTCCAATAGTTTGTTCCCTGAAAACACAACCAGCACAGCTATCTAGGAAGTCCCTAGAAGCATCAGTTAGTCCATTATAGAAGATATTAAGTATTTCATTTTTGTTAAGAGGATGATCAGGCAAAGCATTAAGTAACTGGCAAAGCCTCCCCCAAGCTTGTGGGAGACTCTGTTCTTTAGTTTGCACAAAGTTAAATATTTCCTGCAAGGCAGCTTGTTTCTTATGAGCAAGGAAATATTTTTCAAAGTAATAAATCATATCCTGGGGACTACGCACACAACCAGGAGTAAGAGTATTGTACCAAGATTTAGCATCACCCTTTAATGAGAAAGGAAATAATTTAAGAGTAAAGTAATAGCGAGTCTTCTCATCATGAGTAAAAAGGGTGGCTATATCATTCAACTTAGTAAGATGTGCCACAACAGTTTCAGTTTCATTACCATGGAAAGGATCAGATTCAACCAAAGTAATTAACTCTGGGTTGACAGAGAATTCATAATCCTTATCATCAATAAAGATAGGTGAAGTAGCAAACTTAGGATCACATTTCATTCAAGCATTCAGAGATTTTTCTTTATACTTGCATAATAATTTCTCTGTCCTTACAAGCAAGAATATCTCTAGTTGTCTCCTCATTCATAACATAACCTTCCGGTACCTTAGGCAATTCATATCTAGGAAGGCTAGTTCTAGCAGGTGTTTCAGGAGTTTCAGTTCCAGGCTCATCATCAGATTCAACAACATCATGTTGTATTAGTCTAGCAATTTGTTCATCAAGAAATTCACCAAGTCACATCATCATTATCAAGCAAGGTACTAGCATCATCATAAGCATTATCCATAGCAGAAGTAGCATCATCAATAACTTGCGACATATCAGAATTAATAGCATGTGGTGGCGTTGTAAGTTTACTCATAACAGAAGCTGAATCTAAAGCAGAACTGGATGGCAGTTCCTTACCTCCCCTCGTCCTTGAGGTAAATATCTTAGTCTTAGGATCCTTCAGATTCTTCATAGTGATAAATTGATAATAATCCCAAGCGACTCAACAAATATAGCTATGCTCCCTGGCAACGACGCCAGAAAAAGGTCTTGATAACCCACAAGTATAGGGGATCGTAACAGTTTTCGAGGATTCAACCCAAATTTATAGATTCGACACAAGGGGAGCCAACGAATATTTGAAGGTATTAGCAGCTGAGTTGTCAATTCAACCACACCTGGAGATTAATTATTTGCAGCAACGTGATCAGTAGCGAAGTAGGTTGATACTTTTGATAATAGTAATGGTAGCAACGGTAACGGTAACAGTGATGGAAGTAATTTTGTAGCAAGTGCAACAGTAATGATAGCAGTAGTAACTTAGCAGAAAAAATATAAGATAAATTCGTAGGCATTGGATCGGTGACTTGTTGGATGATATTCATCATGAGACAGTTATAGCCTAGGGCGATATGGCATTAGCTCCAGTTCATCGATATAATGTAGGCATGTATTCCGTATATAGTCATACGTGCTTATGGAAAGAACTTGCATAAGATCTTTTGTCCTACCCTCTCGTGGTAGCGGGGTCCATATTGGAAACTAAGGGATATTTAGGCCTCCTTTTAATAGAGAAATGGAACAAAGCATTAACACATAGTGAATAGATGAACTCCTCAAACTACGGTCATCACGGGAAGAAGTCCCGGTTTCTGTCACTACGGGGTTACCGGATCATAACATGTAGTAGGTGACTATAACTTGCAAGATCGGATCTAGAACATGGATATAATGATGATCACATAAACGGTGCAGATCTGAGTTCATGGCACCCGGGCCCAAAGTGACACGCATTAAGCATGGCAAAGTCATAGCAACATTAATCTAAGAACATAGTGGACACTAGGGATCAAGCCCTAACAAAACTTGCTCGATTAGATGATGAATCTTATCCAACTCCTCACTGACCAGCGAGCCCACGAAGGAATTACTCACTCCCGATGGGGAGCATCATGGAATTGACGATGGAGAAGGGTTGGTGATGACGAAGAACGAAGAAACCCCCTCTCTGGAGCCCTAAATGGACTCCAGATCTGGCCTCCCGATGAAGAACAGGAGGTGATGGCGGCTCCGTCTAATGGATCACGATATTTCATTCTCCCTGGTTTTTTCTAGAAAAATAGGATTTTATAGCGTCCGTTTCAGGGTCAGCGGGGCCACCAGGTGGGGACAACCCACCTGGGCGCGCCAGGAGAGGGGGCGCGCCCTGGTGGGTTGTGCCCACCCAGGTGCCCCTCTCCGGCAGGTCTTGGCTCCAGAAATTCTTATTATTGATATAATAAATCCTCGCAAAGTTGCGTTCCATTCCGAGAACTTTTATTTCTGCACAAAAACAACACCATGGTAGTTCTGCTGAAAAGAGCGTCAGTCCGAGGTTAGTTTCATTCAAATCATGCAAATTAGAGTCCAAAACAAGAGGAAAAGTGTTAGGAAAAGTAGATACGTTGAAGACGTATCATCATTCTCATTAGGAGTACCGGAAAATTGATCTTTCATAACAAGATTCCGCAAAGCAGTATTATATCACAAGACTCCGCACTAGTGGCGGGAGGAGCAATCGGAGTGCCTATAAAATCATTGTTATTGATATTTGAGAAATCACACAACTTGGTGTTCTCTTGAGTCATTGTGACTACGCAACAAGATTGCACTCAAAAACATATCCGGCAAGAAAACGGCGAACAAAAAAGAGGGAGAATAAAACTGCAAAATTTTGTGAAGTGGGAGAGAGGAAAACGAGAGGAAAATGGCAAATAATGTAAACTGCGAGGAGATGAGGTTTGTGATTAGGAACCTGGTTGATGCTGATGATGTCTCCCCAACAACGGCGCTAGAAATTCCCCAAAGAGGAAGGGATGATGTAGCACCACAACGGTAGGTATCTCCCTCTATGATGAGACCAAAGTTATCGAGCCAGTAGGAGAACCAAGCAACACTACGTGAACAGCACGTACACACAAATAACAAATACTCGCAACCCGGCGTGTTAAAGGGGTTGTCAATCCCTTTCGGGCTACTGCGCCAAAGATAGGCAAAGAGGCATGAGAGGGTTGTAAATATTGATAGATCGATCGCCAAATAAAATAAAGTGCAGCAAGGTATTTTTGGTTTAATAGATCTAAAAATAAAAGCAAAGGAAAATAGATCACAAAGGCAAATATAATGAAGAAGAGACCCGGGGGCCATAGGTTTCACTAGTGGCTTCTCTCAAGAAAAATAGCAAATGGTGGGTAGAAAAATTACTGTTGGGCTATTGATAGAACTTCAAATAATCATGACGATATCTGGGCAATGATCATTATATAGGGATTACGTCCAAGATTAGTAGACCGACTCCTGCCTGCATCTACTACTATTACTCCACACATCGACCGCTATCCAGTATGCATCTAGTGTATTAAGTTCACGGATAAAATGGAGTAATGCAATAAGAACGATGAGATGATGTAGACAAGATCTATTTATGTAGAAATAGACCCATCTTGTTATCCTTAATAGCAACGATACATACATGTCGGTTCCCTTTCTGTCACTAGGATCAAGAACCGTAAGATTGAACCCATCACAAAGCACCTCTTCCCATTGCAAGATAAATAGATCAAGTTGGCCAAACAAAAGCCAAATATCAGAGAATAAATATGATCCTATAAGTAATCATGCATATAAGAGATCAAAGAAGACTCAAATAACTTTCATGGATAAAAAGATAGATCGGATCATAAACTCAAAGTTCATCGGATCCCAAAAACACACCGCAAAAAGAGTTACATCATATGGATCTCCGAGAGACCATTGTATTGAGAATCAAAAGAGAGAGAGGAAGCCATCTAGCTACTAACTACGGACCCGTAGGTCTACAAAGAAATACTCATGCATCATCGGAGAGGCACCAATGGACATGATGCCCCCCTCCATGATGGTGTCTAGATTGCATCTGGTGGTTCTGGAACTTGCGGCGGCTGGAATTGATTTTCATTAACTCCCCTAGGGTTTATGGAATATTGGGGTATTTATAGAGCAAAGAGGCGGTTCAGGGACAACCGAGGTGGGCACAACCCACCAGGGCGCGCCTGGGCCTCCAAGCGCGCCCTGGTGGGTTGTGCACCCCTCGGAGCACCCCCCCGGCACTTTTCCAGCACACTGGATGTCTTCTGGTCCAAAAAAATCCACAAAAAGTTTCCCTGCATTTGGACTCCGTTTGGTATAGATTTTCTACGATGTAAAAAACAAGCAAAAACACCAACTGGCACTGGGCATTATGGAAATAGGTTAGTCCCAATAAAATGATATAAAGTTGCGATAAAATGATTGTAAAACATCCAAGAATGATAATATAACAGCATGAATACTTCATAAATTATAGATATGTTGGAGACGTATCAATGAATGCTTGCGTGTTTGTTTTTACTCGAGTGTCAGGTGTCATGCGGGCGTGAGCAGTGGCATTTTGAGTGTAATATAGGCAAACAACAGAGTCATTTCACTATTCCCCTTCCCTTCAATTTTAAGTGAGCTTCTACCCGAAACACCCCCCTCCAAAGCGAAATAAGTTAAGACCAAGCCCATAACTCAAAAATGATTTCTTTACTTATTTTATGGCTTATTTTGACAATAAGCTCTAAAAAGGCGAATAGAACTGGCCCTTAACCTGGAATTCAATTGTGCGTGCAATGAAGAATCACTCCTGCCTGCTATAGTGTACATTTAGGCATCATACATGACATAACCTAATACATGTGCATTTCATTATAGAATCTAAAATATGCAATGTTTATGTTAGTTCATACGTTGCACATGATGTTTAAATGCCCCTTAAATCTGGTTAGTCAAGTGATGGTCTTTAAGCCTCCTTCTATGCTTCTTTTCTTGATATGTAAGGTTTTCTCACACATCTGTTCAATTGCTTGTTTGTATCAACCAGCCATACTAGGACTGTTTGCTTTTATTACTTGATGTTCTTGACCTCACAGAGCTTGTCAATGATTTAAACACTTAGGCCTGCTGTAGTGGGGGCTTGTATAACTCATAGGCGACATAAAGGTTTGGCTGTACACTAAAGTAGGCTCTCCATGAGTACCTGGAGATCCAGTTCGAAGGTATGACTATTTTTTACACAGTGCACACATAGTAAATGCTCATTTAATTGTGTGCAAGAGATGTGACATGTATCATTATGTGGTGTTGTTTTGTTATAAACTCATCCTTTTGTGTTGTTCACAGACTGGAAAGTATGCATATTTATCTTCCAAGGAGACCAGTAACTAGTTTGTGTAACATTGCAGAGGGGGTGCAATGAGGATAAGATTGAGGATTTCCATGTACAAGATGGTAGGAAGGAGCCTTGCAAGAGAAGGAGGAGCAGCGCTGAGCCTGTTCAACCAGTTATGGTAAGTCATTGTATTACAATTACCAGGACATCCTATTTGTCTGACATTGTGCTTGCGTAGGGTTCTTCACCTGTAACCCAGTCATTGGGCCATTGATTAAAACCCCTCCGCTCACTACTATATAATGTTCTAACTTTTTTGTAAATCAGATAGATGTATGTAAACAAGTTTTAATGTGTCTGTTCACTCATTACGGATGTAGTCTACTTTTAAATATCTAAAACATCTTATAGTAGTGAATAGTGTGAAACTGCTTCCTGCCATGGTAGAGTTGTCGATCTCATAAATTTCATAACCAAACACATATTCACATCATTAGCCTCCCTATCATTACTAGGATATTGATTGCATACTAGTCGAGATACTTCATAGGGGGCAAACAATATTACATTACCTGTTCCTTTAGATAGTAAATGTAGCTAGGCCATGGATGTTATTGAGGCGTGCATGTATGCATGCTGCCAACTCAACAATTCAATTGCTTGTTTGTTTCAGGCAAAGTTAAATTGCTCTTTTCAATTGCTTTATTTGTCCTCAGTTAATGAGATGCCCAAATACCTGATCTCGGGTACTTGTATAACTATTAGTTGACATAATTAAAGACCTTACCATTTAATTACTCTGTCAAAGTGTGCCTGAAGCTTTGAAATCTATTAACCAACTATTACTGCATGAGGCACACAATCTACTTTATACTAGGCTAATGATTGCATAGTTTTGCTTGCTATAGTAGCTTTGTATGAAATCCCTCTGTTGTTCGTTATGCTCCCTAAGACTTTAATTGAGCTACAGAATGGCCAACTGCTTGCTTACTTATACGCAACATGTGATCTAAATTTGTAACATGTCTGTGTTTTGGATTTGGCCCCAACATCATGCTCCTCTGGTGACCTAAGTGAGATTTCTATATGCGGGCTGCACCGATTATCATTTTTATAATTTTTAAAATATCAGCTGCTTATGCTTCATGACGTGTAACATTATTGTTAGTCCTGTTTTGCCATGTACAAAATAGTATGTCTTGCTCGCTTCACTGTTGTAACTATATTTTATCCCTAGTGATGTGTCCTTATAGAAACACTTCAGGATGAAGTGACATCCACACAAAGATCTACGAGCAGTGCAGCATGGCCGTTACCAAATGATTATGGATTGCAATTGCAATGTGCTGATGTTCTCTCGAGCATCAACTAGAGGTGGAAAGACAACATGTAAATGATTCTCAACGTGCAATCAAGAAGTTGAGACTGGACTTGTAGGTATTAGATGCAGGAGTCAAAAAATGAAACGAGACACTGAGGTAACCACGAAGGAATTGGAGATTTTGTAGAATGAAATTGTGCTATCTGAATCCGGCCAATCCTATTTTCTGAAGAGATTATAGTTCAAATAGTAAGTTCTGTTGATGCGCGTCAATGATGTATGATGTTTATTTGCCCAGTGTATGTAATTTATTGTTTGTTTATGCTTTATTATCACTAGTGCCGAACTATAATGCCCTGTAATATCTTTATTGTATAGTGTTGGATTGTTCTACGTTTCTATGCCTTAGCCTCTTTATTATATAGTGTATGTTTTTAAGAGGGGATAATATAGAGTAGGATAATTCTTTGAATATGCTATATCATTGAAATGGGGGCCAACACGCCCAAACAATTCCTGGACGCCATCCGAACGAAAAAACATGTGTAGTCAAAGCGGGCCCTAATTGGGTTGGTCAAATTAATATTAGTGGATCCCAAATGATGTGGCCCAACGTAACAACGGCTCTTAGCAGGTCGTTAATAGGCCGAAAGCTCGATAAGGCCGTATAAATGGAAATGGCCCGCGGGCCTCTAGCAGGCCGAAATAAATGTCAATTTTATCTCGGCCCTTTTACTTTACGGGCCAGTAAGAGGCCGAAAGTGTTTTGGGCCATAGGAGGCCTAATTTGCAAACTAGCCTTTTAACAGGCCGAAAGTCGCGTTGGGCTGAAATTGTGACCTGCGGAACATGGGCCGCTAATGGACACAAAATTAGGTTGCACTGTCAAAGGCCCAACTGTTGTGCGGGCTATTAACAGGGCAAAAGACAAAATGGGCTAGGAATTGGCCCATTTACCAAATGGGCCGAGGAAAGGCCTAAAGTCACAACGAGTTGGCCCAACTGCAGAATGGGCCGAGAAGAGGCCGAAAGACATTCCGGGCAGTTAACAGGTTGGAACTGATGATGGGCTTCTAACAGGGCAAGAGAAAATCAGGCCGTAATTGGGCCCGAAGACGTAGCGGGCCGTTAATGGGCTGGAACTGATGATGGGCTGGAAATTGTCAAATATAGAATGGGCCTTTGATGGGCCGACTCGATGTAATATGTGTGGCCGTGCTTCTGAATGGGCCTGGCTCAAGTAGGTCGCTAATGGGCTGGCCCGCTTATTTTGACGGGCCTGGCCTTTTAACCTAAACGGGCCACTGTTGGGCCGAGCCACGTGTCGACGTACCATAGGCTCGTACCGTCCACTCGCTTGATGACACCTGTCCCAATGTGGAGCTCTCAAGTGGATACTAAGGCGAATCAAAATTTTACACGTGGAAAATCCCCATTGGTTTGGGCGATTAACGGGTTATCGGATCCAAACCGGAACCCGATAGCATAACGGCGACCCATTACGGTGGATGCCACGTGTTGGTCACCCTTGACGAAAGCACTTCTATGACGCGCGATTTATCGTCATGGAAGTGGACACTTCTGTGATGATAATTTTGGTAATGTCATGGAACACTTCTATGACAGCGCATGTATGACTATCTTGATTCTGTCATAAAATCGTCATGGATGTACATGCATGACAGAAAACGTGACCTACTGTGACAAACACGTAGCATCAGGGAAGTGGTGTTTTTTGTAGTGATCAAGCCTGGATTGATTATTACGAGAAAGCCGAGGATAAAAATTCTGAATAATAATTTCTCTTGAGAGCTCATAATCGGGGCATGCATATAACATTGACTTAAGCCTCCCCGAAGCTTGAGCGACACTTTCTCCTTCATGAGGCCAAAAATTATATATATAATTCCGATCACGATGAACTAGATGCATAGGATAAAACTTCTGATGAAATTCCAAATACAATTGGTTGTAGTTCCAAGATCCAATATCATCACATAGCCTATACCATGTCAATGCCTTTCCCTTCAAAGATAAAGGGAATACGTTCTGCTTGACATCATCCTCGGGCAAACCTGCAAGCTTAAATAAACCAGAAGCTTCATCCACATAGATTAGATGCATATCAGGATGTAGTGTTCCATCTCCTGCATAAGGATTAGCTAGCAGTTTGTCTATCGTACCCAAGGAATTTCATAATAAATAGTTTCAGTAGGTGCAGTAGGTTGAGGAGAAACTCTTTGCACTTCCGGTCGAGATGAAGATACCCCGAACAAGCCCCTCAAAGGATTATTTTCCATAGAGACAATTGACAGTAAATTTTAGCACACTATATAAATGTTTCCTTACCAAAGGCCCTTCACTCCGAGGCAACGATGCCAAAAAAGAGTCTTGATGACCCACAAGTATAGGGGATCTATCATAGTCCTTTCGATAAGTAAGAGTGTCGAACCCAACAAGGAGCAGAAGGAAATAACAAGCGGTTTTCAGCAAGGTATTCTCTACAAGCACTGAAATTATGGGTAACAGATAGTTGTGTGGTAAGATAATTCATAACGGGTAACCAGTAACAAAAGTAACTAAGGTGCAGCAAGGTTGCCCAATCCTTTTTGTACCAAAGGACAAGCCTGGACAACTCTTATATAATGCAAAGTGCTCCCGAGGACACATGGGAATTGTTGTTAAGCTAGTTTTCATCATGCTCATATGGTTCGCGTTCGTTAGTTTGATAATTTGATATGTGGGTGGACCGGTGCTTTGGTGCTGCCCTTCCTTGGATTAACCCCTCTCGCTAGGATCCACAACTACGAAAGAACCATAGCATGAAACATATGGGTCTAAATCAGCCCCCTACAAAGCAACACACAAACTAGGGTTTAAGCTTCCCAATGCCTTCCCCTAGGCCCAAATCATGGTGAAGTTCATGTAGTCGATGTTCACATAACACCACTAGAGGAGAGACAACATACATCTCATCAAAATATAGAACGAATACCAAATTCACACGATTACTTAGAACAGGACTTCTCCCATGTTCTGAGGAACAAATGTAACTACTCACAAAGCATATTAATGTTCATAATCAGAGGGGTATTGAATAGCATTAAGGATCTGAACATATGATCTACCACTGAATAAACCAACTAGCATCAACTACAAGGAGTAATCAACACTACTAGCAACCCACAGGTACCAATCTGAGGTTTTGAGACAGAGATCGGATATAAAAAGATGAACTAGGGTTTGAGAGGAGATGGTGCCGGTGAAGATGTTGATGGAGATTGACCCCCTCTCGATGAGAGGATCGTTGCTGATGATGATGGCTTCGATTTCCCCCTCTAGGTGGGAAGTTTCCTCGGCACAACAGCTCCGTCGGAGCCCTATATTGGTTCTGCCCAAGTTCCGCCTCGAGACCGCGATGCTTCGTCCCAAAAGCTTCCTCTTCATCTTTTTCCAGGTAAATACCCTTCATATAGCAAAAGATGGGCACCAGGGGCCTGCCAGGCTGGCGGCAAGGCAGGGGGCGCGCCCAGGAGGTAGGGCGTGGCCCCACCCTTGTGGTTGACTGGTGGGTCCCCCCAGGTGCTTTCTTTGCACAATATTTTATATATATTCCAAAACAATTCTCCGTGAATTTTTAGGACTTTTGGAGTTGTGCAGAATAGGTCTGTAATATTTGCTCCATTCCTGTCCAGAATTCCAGCTGCCGGCATTCTCCCTCTTCATATGAACCTTGTAAAATAAGGGAGAAAAGACATAAATATTGTGATATAATGTGTAATAATAGCCCATAACACAATAAATATCAATATAAAAGCATGATGCAAAATGGACGTATCACTCCCTAAGTTTGAAGACTCTTGTTGTGTCGGGGGTTGTGGGAGGCGCTATAGGCCCTGTCTACAAGGGTTTGTATCGCAGGGCTGAACAGATTTTTGCGTTTCGAAAAGGTATTGCCTATGTAAATTTTTTGCGTTTTCCACTGGTTTTAATAGTTTATCTTTCAATCTTTTATTGCTTTTTTCCTTTTTCCTATAATTTTATTATTATTATTTCACATTTAAATTCATGAATATTCTTTGCAAATTCATGAACATTTTTAAAGTGAAACCTTTTTAAATACGCAAACATTATTTGAAATCTTTGAATAATTTTCAGATTCGTGGACTTTTTAAAAAGTTCCTACTCCATCCGATCCATAATAAGTGTCGTAGTTTTGAACTAAGGTTTATTTTGGATCTGAGGGAGTATGTGATGCGGCGGAACCTACGGACATCACCATGTCAAGAGTCCATTTGGCAAGTGGCACAGGCGACAACTACTTCACATACATAAAGGTGAATCATCTCCTTTACACGTGTTCACTTGACCCCTTCGTGGATGGTATCCTACTTTACATTCTTCTATGTGCATGCATAGGTATTGCCAGAGCTTCGCAGACAACCACGAGGAGTGCAAGCGCCAAGGAACGCCTACACCATCCACGAAGGAAGCTTGGAAGTGAGGACGGAAGAAGACGGTGTTGCAGAGTCTACAACGGCTGGACGACCGAAGGACACCAGACATCAAACACTCTACAGCGCCCAGACAACCAAGCGCCGCCCGTTGTCCGATGCGCCCACGCCCAGTCGACCAGAAGGACAACAGCTGCCAAGTCTACAACGGTCGGACGACCGACAACCTTCGGACGTCCGACAAGTTCTAACTTCCGGACGTCCGACGCCCACTGGAAATCCGATGCCACCTGTCTAGAGCCCAAATGTCAGAAGTCCGACGCCCTTTGGACGTCCGGACCCCCGCCACCAAACGTCCGGCACTTGCGGGTGCCCAGCTGGCCTAGAGGCCTGATGACCCACAAGTATAGGGGATTAGTCTTAGTCCTTTCGATAAATAAGTGTGTCGAACCCAACGAGGGGCAGAAGGAAATGGCAAGTGGTTTTCAGCAAGGTAATTTCTGCAAGCACTGAAAAAGTCGGTAACAAACTAATAGGTACTTTGATAGCAAGATAATTTGTAAGAAGTAACAAGTAACAATAGTAACAATAAGTGCAGCAAGGTAGCCCAATCCTTTTGATGGCAATGGACAGGTCGGAACGGTCTCAGATAATAAGAAAAGCGTTCTTGAGGGCACACGGTAATTTTATCTAGTCACTTTCATCATGTTGGTTTGATTTGCATTTGCTACTTTGATAATTTGATATGTGGGTGGACCGGTGCTTGGGTGCTATTCTTACTTGAACAAGCCTCCCACTTATGATTAACCCCCTCGCAAGCATCCGCAACTACGAGAAAAGTATAAAGATAAAATCTAACCATAGCATTAAACATATGGATCCAAATCAACCCCTTACGAAATAGCGCATAAACTAGGGTTTAAGCTTCTGTCACTCTAGCAACCCATGATCTAATAACTACTCCACAATGCATTCCCTTAGGCCCAAAGATGGCAGAGCATCATGTAGTCGATGTTCACATAACACCACTAAGGGAATCACAACATACATATCAGCAAAATATCGAACGAATATCAAATTCACATGATTACTTGCAACATGACTTCTCTCGTGGCCTCAAGAACAAGCGCAACTACTCACAAATAATATTCATGCTCAAGATCAGAGGGATATTAAATAGCATAATGGATCTGAACATATAACCTTCCATCAAATAAATCATCTAGCATCAACTACAAGATCTAATCAACACTACTAGTCACCCACACTACTGTAGGTTGCTGCTAACGCGACACTACAATCGGAGACCCTTTGACGAAACTGTGTGCGATGCCATAATCGCAAACTGTGGTGTAAAATAACCGTCAAAAAAGGTGCAAAACGTTTGCGATGGAGGATGCATCAAACACGGTTCAGATGTTAGTTGCGTGTGCGATCCAGGGTGTGGCACCGCGGCTCAGAGCGACCGGTTTACCCTGCATTGCCAGCCCAGAGATCATGTCTTCTGGCAACACACAACATATTGGTACAGAAAACAACCGCTTTATTGATGCTAGCGGAACAGAGTTCATATTACAACAGTGGTCGAGGCCAAGCGGCACACTCGGTGCGGCGGAACAATATGTACATTATTGAGTGAACATAAAGGGGGCTCGACTCTAACAACTACGTGGCAGCGGAATAACGTCGTAGCGGAAGCTCCATATCACAGGGACACTGATGTGGACACGATCTAGACTCGAACAACGCTCCTTTCCAACGAGACTTTCCTGAAATTTGGCATGACACGCCAGGTCAGTACATTGAATGTACTTGCAAGCTCACAACAAGCATAATCATAATGACAAACAATATCATGATATTTAACCAATTATTAATAATGCAACATTATATGTCAACATGCTGTGATCAAGCCCGAACGTCCCTCAGGACAGCTTACCAACTGTGATCATCTCTGGACCACAAACACACCACCATAGTGGTCTTTCTCAAGAACAACTCGTGATCCTTACGGCAACCACAACCACGACCATCATATGGTCCCAAATACCTCGATGGCCTTTCTGCCATCCATTGACAATGCAAAGTTCATGTCTTAGTGTGCAATTTTTATTAAACGTTGACTCATGGTGGGACCTAGTACGAGGTGTCCGTGACCGTGGACTCGGCTATCGATAGATTATACACTCTGCAGAGGTAGCACACTGTACCCACACCACGGGACCCCATGGCCTCGCATTCCCATTCGGGTGGACCAACGGCGTTCCGACAAACCCCTCCATTGCCACAGCACTCTCCCGGCCACTCCGACCCAAATCCCCAACGCTGGTCCTGGGTGGCCCCGTGTCTACCAAAGACACCCCGACCACCGTCGTGGTCAAAACACTACCACTCGGGGACTCGGGTACCATAATCTCATCAATGAGCATACAAGATTATGTGTGCTTACCGGGCCAAGGCAAACACGACATAATCTTCCCTAGATGGAGGCACCGACCAGAGGCCGTGCCAATGGACCGAATCAAGGCCTTCCCACAAGGCTAATGTGGTTGCACTGGAAAGAAACTTGATTCAATGGCTCCATGACCCAGTCAACGGTATATTCAAGTTGAGTTATATTCAGGATTAACTTTTAACTAAAAATGACTGGTGTCATAGCATGCCATGAAATGCAAAACAACACATGCATCACATATTGATAAAAATGACCGACGTCATCCATATGCACACCAAGCATAAACGTCAACAACTTGTATTACTCTACTTGCTCACAATGACTCGCAACTTAACCAAAATATTTTGCAACAAGTTTTATTAATTTCCTACGCAAGAAAGTAACTCCGATAAATTTTTCATATGCTTGACCAAGAGATATCATTATCAACAACTCTTAATTTCTTTATCACTAAGTTGGGTTCAAACATTCTGTAAGACAAGTAATATGATTAAACAAGTATTTAACAGAATATTTTCTAACAAATTTTTATCAATTTAAGAATGCAAACACAAAGCTTTAAATAATTACTAACATGCATAACAAAATTATTTCTAACATCACCTCAAATAAATTTTAACTTGCTTTACCCACTTAAACTAGTTTCAACTATTCTGTAAATCAAGCATAACAACTGACCAATACTTAACAGAATACAAATAATTCAATAATTATTTAAATGCATGGGTTAATCATTTCATTTAAGTGATAAAATAACAAATATTGAAATGACATCATAAAAATGTTGGTGTGGCTTGCCTTAGTGCAGATGAGGTTCACAAGCCTCCTGGTGATCCTCAAGACAAGCCTCACCTTCTGAAAATAATTTTAAACACAAAAAGAGAATATCAAGAACACTTCTGAAATTCACGAGAAATTATAAACAGCTCAGAAAAATCTCATCTTTGGTGAGCTGTTAGATTTCCTTTCAAAGAACACAATGCAAAAAGAATCATCTCATTTGGACTTATGGTTAAAAAGTTAAAATTGTTTGAAGCTCTCTCGAATATAAATGAATTTGAATAAAAAGAAACAGCTGGGGGGTGACGTCGAAGGCCTAAAGCCCAGGGGTGCCACCACTCGTACCACTTCGTGCGTGTACTGAGTGGCTGACTAGCGGGCCCCGCTAGTCAGGTGGGGAAGAGGGAGGGAGAAACAGAGAAGGCCGTGACGAGGGCTCCTTGGCCCAAGCGAGAGGGACGGATTGAGAGAGGGGACGATGGCACACCTGCCCGTACCCGTAGCGTGGCTAGGGGTGGTCGGACGGCGTCGGAAACTAGCTCGCAAGTGGAGGCAGAACGTGGAGGTCGCCAGAGTGGAGGAAGACGGCGAGCAGAGGTCACTCCAGAGGCTCCAAGCGGGCGAGATGGCCTCACCGGAGAGAGGCGGAGGCCTTGGAGGGGTCGCCCAGGCCTGGGAGGGGCTGGAGCCACCGCGGCGACCAGAGGGGATCGCCGGCGAGCTCGAGCTTGGGGACGGCGGCCCGAGGCCTGCCCGGCCGGGCTACGGCTTCCTACTCGATCGTGGGGTGTGTGTGAGTGCTGGATGGTGCTCGAGGAGGCTGGGGGTGGCTCTATTTATAGGCGAGCGGCGAGGGTGCTTCGGGCTCCGCCGGTTGACACCTGTCCATGGTGCCCGGCGACGAGCGGCGTCAGTGAGAGGGGGAGAAGGCGACGGAGGTCACGCGGCCAATGTGGGCGAGCGGAGACGAGCACAGGATCAAGGGGATGGCGATGAGCACAGTGCGCTCCGCACTGTTGGGCTGGCCGGACCTTGCCCGTGCTCGCAGCGGCGAGCTCCGATGTCGGCGAGCGCCAGGGAGGAGTTAAGGATGTCGAGACAATGATGGTGGCGGGGTTTGGCATGGTGGGGCAGGCGGGGGAAGCGAGCATGCTCGAACAGAGCGCTCGGCGTCACCCAGAGCGCGTCGACACGCATGCCTGGCATCATCGACACGCGTGGTCACCGCGCGAACTCTCTCCTCAGGCCAGCCTTCGTCCAAAAATCATGTCTGGCATGCTGTTCATGGTAGTTTTGAAGTTTACCACGTTTTGGTTTGGATCCAGGTGCAGTAGAGAAGATTTTACAAGCCAGGTAAGTTTCTGGTCAGTAACTTTGTGATGTTACTGTGGTCAAATGGCTGGGAGTTTGGGGCTGTGCTTTGGAGGCTAGTTATAAGTTACTAAGGTAAAGATGCGCAAGAAAGTTCAGGTCAACTGGAGCAAGTAAAATGGTAGTTGCTGTAGAAACCACCATTTCTGTCCAGAACATAAAAGATTTTCTGTAGCAAAAATATTCCAAAAAGTGATGAAATATTTTTGCTCAGGGAGGTGCCCTAGGGTCCCTAGAATATTTGTGAATTATCTTAGAATTTTCTGAGCCATAAAAATTAGGGTTGCCTTGAAGCAAACAGATCTGGCTTAGGGTTTTTGAGAGAAAATGAATATTTTTCATTTAAGAAAAATATTCCAAAGGTTATTTTGTGGTGGATCAGAAGTGAAGTGATGGTTTGGGAGAGAAGTGAACACTTGGGTGAAAGCCAAGGATGCCCAAGTGTTTAAGTCCAAATGAAAAGATTCAGAAACTCCAAGTTTCAAAAACTTTCAAATGAAATTTCAAGCAAATAAGAAAGGGCAAAAACCAGGCTGTCACAAACCTCCCCCACTTAGAATGAATCTCGTCCTCGAGATTCGGTTGCTTGGGAAAACCACTCTGGATACTGACTCTTAAGGAACTCTTCCTGCTCCCAAGTTGCTTCTGACTCGGTGTGATGCTCCCACTGAACTTTGAAAATTTTCTGACTTTGCTGCGAGTGACCCTTTCCACTTGATCCAAAATTTTGGACGGTCTTTCTTCATAAGTTAAATCCTTTGCCAATTCTATCTCAGCCATTGCAGTCCTTTTCTCAGGCGGGGATATGCATCGTCTCAATTGCGAAACATGGAACACATTGTGTATTTCTGACAACTCCGGGGGTAGTTCCAGTTGGTATGCAACCGTACCCACTCGAGACATAATTGAGAATGGACCAATGAATCTGGGTGCCAGCTTTCCACGAGTCTGAAATCGCTTAACTCCTTTCATAGGAGTGACTCGGAGGTACACATGTTCTCCGGGTTCAAAACTGACCTGCCGGTGCTTTGCATCATAATAACTCTTCTGACGGGATTTGGCCAATTGCAGTCGGTCTCTGATTTCCCTGACTTGTTTCTCGGCTTCCATCATGAGATCGGTTCCGAAGATATGGCTATCTCCAGCTTGAGACCAATTTAGAGGAGTGCGGCACTTACGACCATATAGAGCTTCATAGGGTGACATCTTTAGACTGGTCTGGAAACTGTTGTTATACGAGAACTCGGCGTATGGCAAGCAATCTTCCCAGTTCGCCCCGTTGGCTAGCACACAGGCTCGCAACATATCTTCGAGTATTTGATTTACTCGCTCTGTCTGACCGTCCGTCTGGGGGTGATAAGCAGTACTATATTTTAGTGCTGTCCCCAAGGCTTGATGGAGGCGGGACCAGAAAGCGGAGGTAAACAAAGAACCTCGGTCGGAAGTGATAGTCCGGGGTACCCCATGCAGACTGACGATTCTGGATACATACAGTTGCGCCAGTTCATTTGCTCTGTATCTGGTGCTGACCGGGATGAAATGAGCAACCTTGGTTAGGGTGTCCACTATAACCCAGATTGCGTCTTTGCCTCGCTGAGTCCTAGGCAATCCGGTGATGAAGTCCATGCAAACATCATCCCATTTCCATTGTGAAACTGGCAGTGGTTGGAGAAGTCCGGCTGGCTTCTGATGCTCTGCTTTCACCTTGTTGCATATGTCGCAACAGGCTACAAAATAGGCAATGTCTTTCTTCATCCCATTCCACCAGAATATTTGTTTAAGGTCTTCATACATTTTCGTACTTCCCGGATGAATGGAATACGAGGATTCGTGTGCTTCTGACAAGATTTTCCTCTTCAAGTCCGGTTGATTTGGTACACAAATTCGTCCACGGAATCGGAGGGTACCGAAGTTGTCCTTGAAGAAATCTGGGGGCTGCCTTGCATGTTTTTGTAGCTTGGCGTCATCTGGCTGGGCCTTGCGGATTTCCATCTCAAGTGTGGGGGTAACTTCCAAAATATTAGTGAGGCCAGCATCCACGATGACCAAGTTGAGCTGAGCGATCTCCTCCTGAAGTTCGGTAGGCAATGATTTTAACATGACATTTAAGCTGACGGGCTTTCGACTGAGCGCATCGGCAACGACGTTGGCCTTGCCTGGATGGTAATTTATTCCAAGGTCATAATCCTTGACCAACTCTAACCATCTTCGCTGACGGAGATTTAAATCTGGCTGAGTGAAGATGTACTTGAGGCTTTTGTGGTCGGTAAAAATTTGGCACCTTTTTCCAATGAGATAGTGTCTCCAAATTTTTAATGCATGAACCACTGCAGCCAATTCCAAATCATGAGTAGGATAATTTCCCTCATGTGGTCGTAGTTGTCGTGATGCATAGGCTACTACCTTGCCGTCTTGCATCAATACACAACCAATACCTTGTCTGGAGGCATCGCAGTACACGTCGAAGCTGCGATAAATGTCTGGAAGAGTCAATACGGGTGCGGTTGTCAGACGCGTCTTTAGCTCATAAAAACTCTTCTCACAGTCCTTGGTCCACTCAAACTTTGTATCCTTTTTGAGCAGTTCCGTCATAGGTTTAGCAATTTTGGAAAACCCTTCAATGAAACGACGATAGTATCCAGCTAATCCAAGGAAACTCCGGATCTGTGTTACAGTCGTGGGCGGTACCCAATCGAGCACATCCTTTACTTTGCTCGGGTCCACGGCTATGCCTTCGGCGGATAGTACATGCCCGAGAAACCCAACTTGCTTGAGCCAAAATTCGCACTTACTGAACTTGGCGTATAGCTGATGGTTGCGGAGCCGTTGTAGCACTGCCCGGAGGTGATCCTTATGCTCTTCTTCACTCTTGGAGTAAATGAGGATGTCGTCGATAAAGACTACCACAAATTTGTCGAGGAAGTCCATGAACACCTTGTTCATCATATGCATGAAGAAGGCAGGGGCATTGGTGAGACCAAAGGACATCACAGTATATTCGTAAAGACCGTATCGTGTAGTGAATGCGGTCTTAGGAATATCTTCCCTTTTAATCTTGAGCTGATGATACCCGGTCCGTAAATCGATTTTTGAGAATACTTTAGCCCCACTGAGCTGATCGAACAGATCATCAATCCTTGGCAGTGGGTATTTATTTTTGATGGTGACCTCATTCAGCTGGCGATAATCTATGCACATACGGAGACTGCCATCCTTTTTACCCACGAAGATTGCAGGTGACCCCCACGGTGAAGAGCTGGGACGAATATAACCTTTCCGGAGTAATTCGTCAAGCTGTTTCTTTAGTTCCACTAATTCTGATGAGGGCATCCGGTAATACTTCTTGTATAATGGTGCGGTTCCGGGCACAAGATCTATGGCAAATTCCAGTTCCCGATCTGGTGGCATGCCTGGCAGTTCTTCTGGAAACACATCAGGGTACTCACTGACCACAGGAATAAATTCCAATTCGACCACAGCAGTGCACACTAGTTCTGGCTTGGGTATATGCTTGCGAGCATAGAATTTGGTGAGCTGCCCATTCAGACTGGTTAAATTGACTTCTCGGGTTGCGCAGTTTATACAAACTTGATATTTGGTCAGCCAATTCATTCCCAATATAATATCCAACTGTTCAGACTCAATGATTATCAGAGATGTTGGAAAGTGGACCCCGTTGATATTGATCTCCAGATCACGGCAGACTAGATTGCTCTTGATTATAGATCCCGGGGTTTGTACCAGCATATTTTTGCCCAAAATTGTGCAAGGAAAATTGTTTTGGGCGGCAAAACTCCGAGAAATAAAAGAATGGGAAGCCCCAGAGTCAAATAAAATTACTGCAGGTATGTCATTAACAGAAAACATACCAATGACGACTTCTGGCTTCTCTTGGGATTCATCGGCGGAGATATGATTCACGTGCCCAGTGAAGTTTTGCTGGGTTGGCCCTGACTCCATAAAGTTGACTTGTGGCCTGCTCAGCGCATTCACCTTGTGGTTCTTGGGGCACTGTTTGGCATAATGTCCGGGCTGCCCGCAAGTGAAACAAGAATTATTGCGCTGCCGCTCCTCATGCATTGGATTGGCCCAACATTCTTGACTTGAGTGGTGGTCTTGTTAACATTCTGCTGCCAATTTGGCCGGTATTCCACCTGAGTCTGCTGCCAGGTACGAGCCTTTTGCATAGGTTGCCCATCCTTCTTTGGCTCAAACTTGCGCTTGTTGTCGTTAACAGGCCTATTATCTGATATAAGCTTGTGTTCCCGTTCAGCAATGAATGCCTTGTCTACCAGAGTTTGGAAATCCGTGAAATCAAACATACTGAGAGCACACCGAAGTTGCGGATTTAAACCTCCAAGAAATCTGTCCATCTTCCTTTCTTCGGTGGCTACGTCATACAGAGAGTAACGGGCCAGATGATTGAATTTTTGCAGATACTCAGCCACAGATTGATTTCCTTGGACAAGCGCGAGAAATTCACGCTGCTTGGCCTTCATAACTCCAGTAGGGATGTGATATTTGCGGAACTTATCCTTGAATTTTTCCCAGGTGACTTCCTCATCAATCGGCCACATGGCTTTTGTATTTTCCCACCATATGGCAGCTGCGCCTTCAAGGTAATGGGTTGCAAATGGGACTTTATCATTTCCTTCAGTACGGGCGATCTCAAGCTTTTTCTCCATGGTGCGCAACCAATCGTCTGCATCCAATGGGTCAACAACCTGACTGAAATTGGGTGGATTGGTCCTCTGAAAATCTGACAGCTTTGAGTGATGACCATTCTGATTTCCATTTTGTCCAACTATAGCTTGCACACTTCTCAATATTTCAATCAGATCATTGTTCCTTTTTTCTTCAAACATACGCAGAACTTGCTCGGTGGAGGGAGGATCAGGCGGAGGAGGTGGTGGCTGAACGTACGGCTCGGGAGAATATCCTGCCTGTCGTGCGGAACGACGAACAGGAGTTCCCTCACGAACGTTGCTACTGCCGCCTCCCCGCGTCATCCTATTGAGTATTTTTCCCAAGGCAACGAAATCGAGATGAGAGACATCCAAGAATAAAATTGGGGAAAAGCCAGCAACAATTCTCGAAAAAGACAAAAGAGCGAAGAGAATACGGCGATTAAAGTCCCATCATAATTATACATAGACTCATACATGAAAATTTAACAACCTGACTGGTTCCACTACTCTCATACATGAAGCATCATGACTCGTACAACTACATCCGTACACCATCTAGACGACTGCGAATACTCAAAGACACTACTGCTCTGCTGGTGCTGCGGTGTCCTCCCCTGAAGCGGTCTCAGATCCCGAACTGACGTGGTTAACGGAAACCTCCGGGTTAAAGGTAACACGACGACGCTGCCTCGAGGGCTCTCCCTCAGGGGCAGGGGTAGGATGAAGCATCGGGGCTGCAGGAGTAGCAAGAAGTGAGACCCACTCGGCAGGAGTACTGAGAGGGTTCACGGCCGGAACGCCTGTGCTACTCGGGGGAGTAACCGGCGAAATAGGGGAGCTAGAGCTAACTGGGACATAAGGGGTAAATCCCAGTGAGGATGGAGTAGTGGTGGATCTAGTAGTGACCAAGGTAGCGGCTAAAGCAGTACGGGCACGAGTCAGCTCTCGAGCCAGCTCGTGGATCATCAGATAGCTAGCAGTGATATAGCGAGCAAGATGGCTAGCAACACTATCAGACTCCGGGTTAACGAGAGGAAAACGGACACGACCGTTGTCGTGCAGAGATGGGTAGTAATAGAATCCTGGGTGATGCTGCATTTGAACCTCGGTATAACGAAGCTCGACAAGGACCTCAAATGCGGCAAACTGGACAGCCTGAGAAGCGGTGGAGGCGTAACCGCTCCGAGAAGTGCGAGTGTAAGAGCCGGAATCGGAACTGGTGCGCAGAGTAACCACTGCGTGATACTCATACACTGAGTCTGCTAGACGCTCCCGGTACACACGGTAGACTGGTTCGTCTCCGTGAGGGTACAGCCGACGCCACACGTTGCGGAGAAGGTGCGGTGACGTGTACGGCATCAACTGCAACTGGCACGGATACGGCACCGGAGCCATCTACACTCACAACCATTAACAGGTTAGCATAAAAATAATAATCAAATGACTACAATGCAACAACCAGCTATAACTGCTACCGACACTCACATTTACTCGTGTCTAGCGTCCAGTTAACACGTCGTAGTCTAGCGTGTCCTACAGTCAGCGCGGCTCTGATACCAACCGTTGTGGCACCCCGGCTCAGAGCGACCGGTTTACCCTGCATTGCCAGCCCAGAGATCATGTCTTCTGGCAACACACAACATATTGGTACAGAAAACAACCGCTTTATTGATGCTAGCGGAACAGAGTTCATATTACAACAGTGGTCGAGGCCAAGCGGCACACTCGGTGCGGCGGAACAATATGTACATTATTTAGTGAACATAAAGGGGCCTCGACTCGAACAACTACGTGGCAGCGGAATAACGTCGTAGCGGAAGCTCCATATCACAGGGACACTGATGTGGACACGATCTAGACTCGAACAGCGCTCCTTTCCAACGAGACTTTCCTGAAATCTGGCATGACACGCCAGGTCAGTACATTGAATGTACTTGCAAGCTCACAACAAGCATAATCATAATGACAAACAATATCATGATATTTAACCAATTATTAATAATGCAACATTATATGTCAACATGCTGTGATCAAGCCCGAACGTCCCTCAGGACAGCTTACCAACTGTGATCATCTCTGGACCACAAACACACCACCATAGTGGTCTTTCTCAAGAACAACTCGTGATCCTTACGGCGATCACAACCACGACCATCATTTGGTCCCAAATACCTCGATGGCCTTTCTGCCATCCATTGACAATGCAAAGTTCATAGCTTAGTGTGCAATTTTTATTAAACGTTGACTCATGGTGGGACCTAGTACGAGGTGTCCGTGACCGTGGACTCGGCTATCGATAGATTATACACTCTGCAGAGGTAGCACACTGTACCCACACCACGGAACCCATGGCCTCGCATTCCCATTCGGGTGGACCAACGGCATTCCGACAAAACCCCTCCATTGCCACAGCACTCTCCCGGCCACTCCGACCCAAATCCCCAACGGGCTGGTCCTGGGTGGCCCCGTGTCTACCAAAGACACCCCGACCACCGTCGTGGTCAAAACACTCCCACTCGGGGACTCGGTACCATAATCTCATCAACGAGCACACAAGATTATGTGTGCTTACCGGGCCAGGGCAAACACGACATAATCTTCCCTAGATGGAGGCACCGACCAGAGGCCGTGTCAATGGACCGAATCAAGGCCTTCCCACAAGGCAAATGTGGTTGCACTGGAAAGAAACTCGATTCAGCGGCACCATGACCCAGTCAACGGTATATTCAAGTTGAGTTATATTCAGGATTAACTTTTAACTAAAAATGACCGGTGTCATAGCATGCCATGAAATGCAAAACAACACATGCATCACATATTGATAAAAATGACCGACGTCATCCATATGCACACCAAGCATAAACGTCAACAACTCATATTACTCTACTTGCTCAAAATGACTCACAACTTAACCAAAATATTTTGCAACAAGTTTTATTAATTTCCTACGCAAGAAAGTAACTCCGATAAATTTTTCATATGCTTGACCAAAAGATATCATTATCAACAACTCTTAATTTCTTTATCACTAAGTTGGGTTCAAACATTCTGTAAGACAAGTAATATGATTAAACAAGTATTTAACAGAATATTTTCTAACAAATTTTTATCAATTTAAGAATGCAAACACAAAGCTTTAAATAATTACTAACATGCATAACAAAATTATTTCTAACATCACCTCAAATAAATTTTAACTTGCTTTACCCACTTAAACTAGTTTCAACTATTCTGTAAATCAAGCATAACAACTGACCAATACTTAACAGAATACAAATAATTCAATAATTATTTAAATGCATGGGTTAATCATTTCATTTAAGTGAGAAAATCACAAATATTGAAATGGCATCATAAAAATGTTGTTGTGGCTTGCCTTAGTGCAGATGAGGTTCACAAGCCTCCTGGTGATCCTCAAGACAAGCCTCACCTTCTGAAAATAATTTTAAACACAAAAAGAGAATATCAAGAACACTTCTGAAATTCACCAGAAATTCTAAACAGCTCAGAAAAATCTCATCTTTGGTGAGCTGTTAGATTTCCTTTCAAAGAACACAATGCAAAAAGAATCATCTCATTTGGACTTATGGTTAAAAAGTTAAAATTGTTTGAAGCTCTCTGGAATATAAATGAATTTGAATAAAAAGAAACAGCTGGGGGGTGACGTCGAAGGCGTAAAGCCCAGGGGCGCCACCACTCGTACCGCTTCGCGCGTGTACTGAGTGGCTGACTAGCGGGCCCCGCTAGTCAGGTGGGGGAAGAGGGAGAGAGAAACAGAGAGGGCCGCGGCTTCGCCGGAGCTCTCGCCGGCGACGAGGGCTCCTTGGCCCAAACGAGAGGGAGGGATTGAGAGAGGGGACGATGGCGCACCTGCCCGTACCCGTAGCGTGGCTAGGGGTGGTCGGACGGCGTCGGAAACTAGCTCGCAAGCGGAGGCAGAACGTGGAGGTCGCCGGAGTTGAGGAAGACGGCGAGCAGAGGTCACTCCAGAGGCTCCAAGCGGGCGAGATGGCCTCACCGGAGAGAGGCGGAGGCCTTGGAGGGGACGCCCAGCCCTGGGAGGGGCTGGAGCTACCGTGGCGACCAGAGGGGATCGCCGGCGAGCTCGAGCTCGGGGACGGCGGCCCGAGGCCTGCCCGGCCGGGCTACGGCTTCCTACTCGATCGTGGGGTGTGTGTGAGTGCTCGATGGTGCTCGAGGAGGCTGGGGGTGGCTCTATTTATAGGCGAGCGGCGAGGGTGCTTCGGGCTCCACCGGTGGACACCTGTCCACGGCGCCCGGCAACGAGCGGCGTCAGTGAGAGGGGGAGAAGGCGACGGAGGTCACGCGGCCACTGTGGGGGAGCGGAGACGAGCACAGGATCAAGGGGATGGCGACGAGCACAGTGCACTCCACACTGTTGGGCTGGCCGGACCTTGCCCGTGCTCGCTGCAGCGAGCTCCGACGTCGGCGAGTGCCAGGGACGAGTTAAGGACGTCGAGACGATGATGGTGGCGAGGTTTGGCCTGGATGGGCAGGCGGGGGAAGCGAGCACGCTCGAACAGAGCGCTCGGCGTCACCCAAAGCGCGTCGACACGCATGCCTGGCATCATGGACACACGTGCTCACCGCGCGAACTCTCTCCTCAGGCCAGCCTTCGTCCAAAAATCTTGTCTGGCATGCTGTTCATGGTAGTTTTGAAGTTTACCACGGTTTGGTTTGGATCTAGGCGCAGTAGAGAAGATTTTACAAGCCAGGTAAGTTTCTGGTCAGTAACTTTGTGATGTTACTGTGGTCCAATGGCTGGGAGTTTGGGGCTGTGCTTTGGAGGCTAGTTATAAGTTACTAAGGTAAAGATGCACAAGAAAGTTCAGGTCAACTGGAGCAAGTAAAATGGTAGTTGCTGTAGAAACCACCATTTCTGTCCAGAACAGAAAAGATTTTCTGTAGCAAAAATATTCCAAAAAGTGATGAAATATTTTTGCTCAGGGAGGTGCCCTAGGGTCCCTAGAATATTTGTGAATTATCTTAGAATTTTATGAGCCATAAAAATTAGGGTTGCCTTGAAGCAAACTGATCTGGCTTAGGGTTTTTGAGAGAAAATGAATATTTTTCATTCAAGAAAAATATTCCAAAGGTTATTTTGTGGTGGATCAGAAGTGAAGTGATGGTTTGGGAGAGAAGTGAACACTTGGGTGAAAGCCAAGGATGCTCAAGTGTCTAAGTCCATATGAAAAGATTCAGAAACTCCAAGTTTCAAAAACTTTCAAATGAAATTTCAAGCAAATAAGAAAGGGCAAAAACCAGGCTGTCACGCAGGGCATATAGTTCAGCTCAATTAACTATTTGCATGAGGAGGAACAAAAGAAACAGGCAGCCAGATGAAGGTGTGTGCGATGTAGAACATATGGTTCACTCAGATGAACTGATTGTGATTAGGGAACACAAAAGAAACGGTCAGCCCGACCAAGGTGTGTGCGATGTACAGCATACGATTCACTCGGATGAACTGTTTGTGATTAGGCAAGAGAACAGATACGGTTCAATATAACAAGATGTGTGTGATACACACAACTAGGTCTGTAATCAGAAATGTGTGCGAAGACCGATAATAACACAGACGATTGCTTCTAATAAGACGTATGTGATATGCTCTGTCTAAAGAACATCTATTGGCCATTGTGGGATGGGCGGTCGTCCGGATACGCCATAAGGATGCGAGGAGGCAATCCTATCAGCAAGGACTAGTTGTTCCACCAGTAGCTCATGTAAGAAAACTATCAAGTTAAGTGTGCTCAGGCTGGAGCAGCCACCAGATGGGTGACTGGATGGGAGGTTGTGTTGATGTTAAATTAACGGATAGGATGGGTCATTTTGATCAAATGACCGAAATGACCATTCCCTCAGCTAATTTAACCTCGAGGTCCTTGTTTTTTAAACACATGTTAAAGAAGGTCTACTGCATTACTTTTTGACAATGTGCGATACGTGGCATACATGTGACACCCCGGCTCAGAGAAACCGGTTTACCATGCATTGGCAGCCCAGAGACCATGTCTTCTGGCAACACACAACAGCTTGGTACAGAAAACAACCGCTTTATTGATGCTAGCGGATCATAGTTTATATTACAACAGGTGGCGAGGCCAAGCAGCACACACGGTGCCGCTGAAAAATATGTACATTATTTAGTGAACATAAAGGGGCCTCGATCATAACAACTACGTGGCAGCGGAACAACGTCGTAGGGGAACTCCATAGCACAGGGACACCGATGTGGACACGATCTAGACTCGGACAGTACTCCTTTCCAACGAGACCTTCCTGAAATCTGGCATGACACGCCAGGTCAGTACATTGAATGTACTTGCAAGCTCACAACAAGCATAAACATAATGACAAACAATATTATGATATTTAAACAATTGTTTAATGATGCAACAATATATCCAACCTGCTGTGATCATGCTCTTGTGATAGAAGTCCCTCGGACTTGCTTACCAACGGTGATCGCTCTTGGATCACAAACGGACCAACCTCATGGTCTTAAATCAGGTTACCTCATAACCAAATGGTGATCTTTCCGGTGATCACAACCACAACCAACACTTGGTCTCCAACAGTGATCTTTCCGGCGATCACAACCACGACCCACACTTGGTCTCCAACATCAAGATGGTTTACCCACCATCATCAACAGTGCAAAGTTCATAACTTACCGTGCAAAATTTATTTAATGTTGACCCATGGTGTGACCTAATTTCGAACGTGTCCGTAACCGTGGACTCGGCTATCGATATATTTAATACAATCTGCAGAGGTCACGCACTATACGCACACCACGCAACCCATGGCCTCGCAGTCCCATTCGGGTGGACCAACGGCATTCCGACGAAACCCCTCCATTGCCATGACACTCTCTCGATCACTCCGACTCACTCCCCACTGGGCTAGTCCTGGGTGGCCCCGTGTCTACCAAAGACACCAACGGCTACCCTCGTGGCCAAATCATAAACAGTCCCAAACGGGGACAAGGTACCATAATCTCAACAACGGGCACACAAGGTTATGTCTGTTTACCGGGCCAGGGTGCCGCATGCCCATAACCTTCCCTCGTTGGAGGCACCGACCAGAGGCATGACAACGGACCGAATAAAGGCCTTCCCGTAAAGGCAAATGTGGTTGCACTGGGAAAAACACGATTCAGTGGCACCATGACCCGGTCAACGATATATTCAAGTTGAGTTATTAGCAGGTTCAACTTAACGTGAAAGTAACCGGTGTCATAACATGCCATGCAAGTGCAACACAAATATATGCATCATATATCATCGGAAATAACTGGGTCAACTATATCCACACTAAGCACAAACATCAACAACTCATGACACTTCCCTGGTTATGATTAATCATCACTTTAAACAGAATCTTTACTTAACAAATTTTATCATTTTTCTCCTTCAAGAAAATAGCTCAAAATAATTACTCATATCCATAATCATATTACTTCTTCGTAACAAATATTACTTCTAGTTACTTAACCAACTTAGTTAGCTTTAAACTTTCTGTAAACTAAGCATGTCAACTTAAACAAGCAACCAAAAGAATATAAATAATATAATAGTGATTTAAATGCATGGATTAAATCATTCATTCAAGTTGAAAAGTCACAAATATTGTCATGGCACCATGAAAATGTTGCTGTGGCTTGCCTTAGTGCAGATGAGGTTCACAATCCTCTTGGTGATCCTCAAGACAAGCTTCACTTTCTGAAAATATTTATAAACACAAAAAGAAAACATCAAGAATCCTTCTGAAATTCACCAGAAAATCTAGACAACAGAGAAAAATCTCATTTTTGGTGAGCTGCTAGATTTCTTCATAAAGAACGCAATGCAAAAGGAATCAATTCATTTGGACTTATGGTTAAAAAGTATTGGCTATTTGAAGCTCTCTGGAAAAATGAATTTTGAATTTAAAGAAAAACAGAACTGGGGGGGGGTGTCGTCGAAGGCGTAAACCCCGCTGGAGCCACCACTCGTACCGCTTTGCGCGCGTACAGAGTGGCTAACTAGCGGGCGAGAGGGAGGGGGAAAGGGAAACTGAGGACGGCGCGGCTTCGCCGGAGCACACGCCGGCGAGGAGAGCTCCTTGGCCAGAACGAGAGGGAGGGATCGAAAGAGAAGATGGAGGCACACCTGCCCGTACGCGTAGATTCGCTAGGGGTGGTCGGACAGCGTCGGAAACAGCCTCTCCAGCGGCGACAAAAAGCAGAGGTCGCTGGAGATGAAGACGACGGCGACTAGAGGCGACACCAGGGGCTCCCACCGGGCGGAACGGCACCACCGAGGCACGACAGAGGCCCTGGTAGGGAGGCCCGAGCCTGGGAGGGGCTGGAGCCGCGGAGACGACCCGAGGGGATCGCAGGCGAGCTCGAGCACGGGGACGCCGGCCCGCGGCCTGCTACGGCTTTCTACGAGATCATGGAGTGTGTGGGAGGAGTGCATGATGATCGAGGGGGATGGGGAGGGCTCTATTTATAGGCGAGCGTCGAGGGGGGATCGGGCTCCGCCTGAGGACACCTGGGCACAGCGCTCGGCGACGAACGGCGTCAGTGAGCGAGGGAGAAGGAGACGCAGCTCATGCGGGAACTGTGGGCGAGCGGAGACGAGCACATGAGCGAGGGGGTGGCGACGAACAAAGTGCGCAACGCACTGTTGCGTTGGCTGGACCGTGCCCGTGCTCGCTGCGGCGAGCTCCGGCGTCGGCGAGCGCCAGAAGGGAGTTAAGAAGATAGGGACGATGATTGTGGCGAGGTTTGGCAAGTTTAGGCAGTCGGGGCAGGGAGCACGCGATCAATAGAGGCCCGGGCGCGTCACAGAGCGCGTCGGCCGTATCCCAGCATGCCTGGACGAACGCGGTCACCGTGTGAACACTGACCTCAGGCCGACCTAAGCCCAAACTTCATGTCTGGCATGTAGTTCATGGTAGTTTTAGAGGTTACCACACTTTGGTTTGGACTCAGACGCAGTAGAATAGATTTTCCACTTCCTGGTAAGTTTTTGATCAGTAACTTTGAGAGCTTACTGAGGTCAAACTACTGGGAGTTGGGAGCTGGCCTTTGGAGGTTAGCAATCATCTACTAAGGTGGTGATGCACAAGAAAAATCAGCCACAATGGATCAAGTAAAATGGTAGTTGCTGTAGAAACTACCATTTCTGTCTAGAAGAGAAAATATTTTCTGTAGCAAAAATATTCCAAAAAGTGATGAAATATTTTTGCTCAGGAAGGTACCCTAGTGTTCAAAGAATATTTGTGAATTTCCTCAGATTTTTGTGGGCAAGAAAAATTGGGGTTTCTTTGGAGCACGTTGAGCTAGCTAGGGTTTAAGAGAGGGAAATGAATATTTTTCATTTAAGAAAAATATTCAAAATATTGTTTTGAGATGAACCAGAGAGAAAATGATAGGTAGAGAGGGAAATGAGGCACTTGGGTGAAAGTCAAGGGGTACCCAAGTGTTTAAGTCCATATGAAAAGATTCAAAACTCCAGATTTCAAAACCAAATCAACTGAAAATCAGACAAAGGGAAGAGGGCAAAAACCAGGCTGTCACACATACAGTTGATCCATCCGACCTGTTTGTGATGGAATAGGCCGTGTGTGTTGTCAGCAAACGCTTGCTAGTATTCAACCATTTGGGATTGATGAATTCATCACCGACGTGTTCCCTAGTGTGGACCATGTTCATCTCATCATCATCTACTTCTTGTGCTAGCTCGATGTTCCTTCTATGATAAGATTCCACTAATTGATGGCGTTTTAGGAACACGGCACCATTTCCGGCCATTTCCTCACCTGTTTCCTGCCACCCCTGCTATATTACGCATAGGCGGCGTGCGACGCACGGAGGCGACAAGCGGAGCCTGTAGCACATCCACCTTTTCCAAGCATGCCAACCCACCAAAGCGCCGCCTCTGTCATCAACCTTGTCGACAAGGAAAGCGAGTAGGCGCCACGGCCCGTCGAGGCCGAGGCGCTCCCCGGCAACACGATGGACGACGCCGTGATGCGCGTGGTGCTTGAGCGCCGCGGATCAAGATAGGCAAGTCAGCACCGACAGGCTACAGCTCGCCGCACAACATGATCGATGGCGCGCCGCAGAGCAAGCTAGGCGTGTCCATGCCGATAGGCTGCGGCTCGCCGCACAGCGAGACCGTTGGAGTGCCGCAGAGCGAGAGGCGCGGCGCGCCGTACAGCAAGAGCGGGTCCATCGGCGCTTGCCTGCGGTCGACACGACGTCGCAGCTGGGTACACGTCCTATCAGTACCCCCATTCCTCGCCAGGAGTGGGCAGAGGCCCTCAGCGTCGTACTTGCACCGGACACCCGCTGGGCCATTCGCATGGGTGCCGCCGTTCGCCTTGTCCGCGGCCCGCTGGGTGCCAACGCGCTCGTCCGTAGGCTCGACCGCCTCATTGGCCCAGGTGTCCACCTGGGCACAGTAGAGGAACATGGCCATCGCATCCTCGAGCAGGTGATCTCCGATGAAATAGCCAACTTGGAGCTCGAGATTGCGCTCCAGATGTACCGCGAGCGTGTTGACCGCTAGGACGAACGCCTGCACGAGTTCAGGGAGAGCCAAGAGCTACCCTAGGCAAGGGCTGTTGGTCATGGTCTCATGGACGTGTTTTATTTTGAAAATTCGTTTCGACGTGGATAGCTATGTATTCACAGCAATCATAGTATTGCTCTGTTTCAATGTGTGTACTCTATTTTCCATTCTTATATGTTCTGTTTCAATGTGTGTATATACGCTTTCCATTCTATATATGTGGACGCTAACAGCTAGATTCAAATTAGTATACAAAAACAGATAGAAAATGGAATTCATAATATATATATATATTAATTGTTCATTAGTTCATAACAGAATATATATATATATATATATATAGATAATATCATCACATATATGTGGTGATACTTGACTACTAGGTACAATGCATAAAATTGAAAATGAACAATACTAAAACTAATAATCCCTCCCGGGACTAGTATTCTGGCAGCCCCTCGCCAGCAGCTCCCTGGTGCGCGGCGTCTTCCCAGTGCGGAGGCAGTACTCCGACTCCTCCGCCTCGCAGCGCTTAACGTATCGATATGCCTCTTGCTGGTTGACACACGCGGCCAATCTTGCCATTACGTTGGGCACCCACCGGAGCTCCTCGTCGGTGGCACGCTAGAGCTTATCGGCCCACCTCCACGCAGCGACGAGGTGCCCAACGCCTATGACCTTCCACACGAAGTACCCGTCTTCGTACACCTCCGTGGCATGATGACACGCCCGCCCCCAAAGCTCCGCCGCCTTCTTTTTCCAGGCGGCATCACGGGCTTCACAGGCTGCCTGGTACCTGGCTTCCTCTTCCGCCATCTCCTTCTTGATCGCCACTTGCCTGGCTTTCTCAGCCAGCGGCAGCAACTTCCACAGACAAAGATTGTACTGGCCCCAAAACCAATCCAAATTTGTGGGGTCCGGTGCAAACTCCTCAGGCGACGCATAGGGGTCCTCATCGCTGCTAATCGAGTGAGCGTCCTCTGGGGGCAGCGACTCCTCATCGGCGTATGGGCAGACCGGCGGTGCCATTTTAGAGATTTGAGAGAGAGAGAGAGAGAGAGGCGAGCGAGGGGAGGATGTAGATGAGAATGCAGGCGGGACGACGTGAGCAAGGTAGTATTTATTGGCGGCCGGAATCTAGATCGACGGGGATAGTACACACGCCGGTCACCGGAATTTATGAGTACTGTAGTTCGAATTACACACGATTCCCGCAGCAAAATCCGTGTGTGAATATAATAGCTGATAGTTTCCAATACAGAACCGTGTCTGATTAATGATCCCCGCCAATCACCTACCAAACCTCGAGCCGCGAGATAGAGTGCCAATCGTGTGGGGGCGGTTGTCTTGCCAGATCTTTACATTTTATTTTTTGAACACCAGATATTTACATCGTCTGGTGATTTTTTAACTCACACACAAGTACACAAAAATATGATTTTTCAAACCGTTTTGGTTAGCCGTTGCATGTAGATGTAATTGAAATTTGAATTACCACTACTAGGGAAAAGCCTATACACAGAACTTTAGCAGTAGCGCATGTTAAAAAAGGGCGCTACTGCTAGACAGCAGTAGCGCGTGCGAAATAACCGCGCTGCAGATACACATATAGCAGTAGCGCGTCCCTTTGTAAAAGCGCTACTACAAAAATTCCCAGCACT
The DNA here is from genome assembly GCF_018294505.1 of Triticum aestivum. Lineage (NCBI taxonomy): Eukaryota > Viridiplantae > Streptophyta > Magnoliopsida > Poales > Poaceae > Triticum > Triticum aestivum. Next base: position 229,852,052 of record NC_057799.1, read on the forward strand.
AAGCCGATCAGCTACACATAGTAGTAGCGCTCTTTTAGAAACAGCGCTGCCGCTAATTTTGTTGTAGCAGCGCATTTATGTGTAAGGCGCTACTGCTAACGAAAATAAAATAAAATGAAAAACAAGTAGAAAAGTAAATGAAAATGAAAGAAATAGAAAAAGGGGAAAGGAAAAAAATAAAATGTAAAGAAAAATAAATGAAAAAGGGAAAAAGGACAAAGAAATAGCAGTAGCGCGTTTGAGGAAACGCGTTGTAGCTAACTTATCTATAGCGCGTTTTCAGGAACCCGCTACCGTTACGTTTCACTTAAACAGCGGTTTCCCTCCCCCCGGCCACCACTTCTCCCCCAAATCCCACGCCCTCGCCGCCGTCTCCCCAATTCGCCATCGCCCCAATTCGCCGTCGTCTCCTTCCGGCGTGGACGCCCGCAACCTCACCATCTCCCCCGGAGGCCGCCGTCATCCTCAGCGCCGCCGCCCGAGGCCTCAGCACCGCTGCCCGAGGCCGCCCTCGACCTCACCGCCGCCCGAGCCCGCCCAGGACCGCCGCTGCCCGTGCCCGAGCTCGCCCTCTCTGCCCCTTCCTCTGTCGCCTAGCACCTCCCCGCCACCGTCTCTCCCCTCTCTGTAAGTCCCCCACCCCTCCCCCCACTCCTCTCTCCCTGCATTTTAGAGAAAAAATTAGTAGAGCAAAAGTTAGTTTATAGCAAAAAATTTAGTTTAGAGCAAAAGATGTTAAGTAGTAGATGTTAGAGAAAAAAAATTCGTTTACAGCAAAAGTTAGTTAGGGCAGTACGGTTTAATTAGGGTATATGCTGCTTGTAGTATATAGTTATACTAGTAGATGTTAATTAGGTTAGGGCAGTAGTGGTACTAGTAGATGTTAATTAGTTGTTTTTTAGTTAGGGCATAGAGTTTTGCTAGGTTAATTAGGTTAATAGTGCTGCTAGTAGTAGTGTTACATTAGGTTAATTAGGTGAAGTTAAATGAATAACCTAAATGAATGAAATTAGTAGTTAACTGAATTTTTTCCTTTCATCATTATAGAGCACTAAAGTTAACTGAATTTTGTTCTATTAGTAGTTAAATGATTTTTCTTCTACACTTTGTTTTTGAATTAGCTTGTGAAATTTGGACATCTATATTTGGACATGTGGTTGCTCGTGTATATTTGGACATGTGTTGCGGTGTCGAAGATGGATATTTGAACATTGTTTCCAAGGAATGAAGCTGAGTGGCCTATGTTTTGCCAGAATGTTGATTCATTTCTGTTCCGGCAAATTTCAGGTTCTCGATTTGTCCACTTTTTAGCAAAGGTCATGGCAAAATTTTCCGTGAATTTTGGCATGACTTGTGCTACAAACTAGGACATATCGAGTGCCCGGGATTTGGCGCACCGGGAAGGAGTCAACGTTCCTGCAAAACATAGGCCTTTTTTATGTCATTATTCGTTTTATTAGGTCTAGAAATAATTGACTAGATTTAATCATAGGAAACATGGCTAGCAACAATGAAGGACAGGGTTATGGTTATTGCGACGACGTCTACCTGGGGGCAGACGAATTTTGAGCCTTGTCGACAATCAACCGATATTGTTGCTGGGCCCACCGGTCACGTCGGGGACTGAGACCGACACGCAGACCGGTGCTGAGACTGAGACCGGCATCGAGACCGGCGCTGCCTCGGGGAGCGGAGCCGGTGTAGAACCGAAAGCAAAGAGGCAACGGCTTCCTATCAAACTCAGGACTACTAGACCGGTGGTCACGGAGGTGGACGACAGCAATTTTGAGCCAAACGCGCCCGAGGAAGCGCGCGCATGCTGCGGCAATCAAATAGGCTGCATCGTACGGACAACCGCCACCATCAACGATGAGAAACTACAGAAGATAGATAATATGAGGCCCTCCCTCCTACAGAAGTTGCACCAGATATTCTTGTTCCCGGGCCAGAATGAAAAGGGTTATAAAGATCCAGATAAGGACCCGGCAATGAAGAAAATAAACAAACACGCCATGACCAAGTTTAGCAACGCGTTGGCCGCCTGGAAAATAAGGGTGAAAGCAAGGATCATCGACAAAAAGGAACCCTACTCCGAGATTGTAAAGGATAATCGGACAATCACGGCAGAGCACTTTGACATATTCAAGGCGGCTTGCGAGGCCGAAGCTGCAAAATAGTCGAAGTACATGAAGGGGCTTCAACAGAGGAACTTTGGGTGCCACCACCTCGGAAGCCGTGGTTACGGCAGGAAGAGGTCCATATGGGCCAAGGAGGATGCGGAAGCCGCGAGTCTGGGCATCCCAGACCCCTTGGCGGAGTTCACCGTCCCGTAGGAGCGTGACGTCCTCAGGGCCCGGCACCGTTGGGACCCAGTAAAGAAGGTTTTCGAGACGAACGCGGTCACGACGGAGTTCATGAGACTGCTGGTAATTTTAGTTTCTGATCAATTCGGCTGTACGTTAGTCATATTTGTAAACGATCCTTGTGCCTTTTGCAGAGAGAGCAGCACAGGATTGCGGCCGAAAGCAACCCGCCGCCTGAGGCGTTGCCGAGGCCCAAGTGGGACACTCCATTCAACCGGGCGTTGAACATATTGAAATGACTCCGGGTGGAGACTCGACCGTCGTATGGACGCGCGCACGGTGTCGGAGATGACGCCACGTGGAAGAAGTACTACCGTGAGACCACGGAGGAGAGAATGGAAAGACGAAGGTTAATTGAAGAAAACATCGACAAGAAGGTTGAGATTGCGGTTGAGAAGAAATCATCTCAGACAGTCATAACAGCGGTAGCTACCGCAAAACAGGTGGTTGTAGATATGTCTACTTCCTTGGTTCGTGCCGTTTTCAATTGGACCAGGCAAAATCCAGAAAAAAATGTAGCGGACTTTCCCCATGCTGACTTCTTGGGGCAGCTCGACTAGCGTTGCACCAGCACCCGCGGCTGCATCTGCACCCGCACCGGCTCCCGCACCTGCTCTGGCACCGGACGTGCTCGGCGGTGCTTCATCTTTGGCTGAGCTCGACGCCCTCACGGTATCTGTCACACCGGCCCCCTTCAATAAATGTATAGTCTCCCGTTTCCGTTGCCTTTCAGATGTCTCATGTCGCATACTTTTCTTTGCAGGCCGATGAAACCCCTTGCACCATATTGTACACCATCGGTGACCAGAAGGTGTACGTGGGGAAGGCGATGATATTGAACCCGAAGGAACCATTGTTCCACAGCCGGCCAATCCCCCCGAACCTCTTCATGGTTTCCATGGATAGTGTCAAACTGGGCCATGAGAATTTGCCTCCTCTGGTACTAGTGGGGGATGACGACGAGACCTCGCGGCGGCTTGGTGATTGTTGCAATGGATGGGTCCTGTTGTGGCCAAAGAGTCTGCTTCATCTGGAGGCGGCCGGGAGCACACCCATGAGCACGCAGTTAGGTATGAACATCAACACCTCACCTACCCAATTAGCGTCGGCTATCGTGCTGGCTGACAGTGGAGGGTGAGGAAAAAGGCTCCATTAGTCGCTGGTGACGTTGCCATTGATGAGGATGAGGATGACGATGGCACTCAACAGTATATCTATACTGGCGCCTATTAGGGTTTGAGCGTCATGAGTCAGTGCCTGAATTGGCGTCTCCGGAGGCTGAACATATTATGGACGACCTTCTGGTAGTAAAGAAGTCTAGGAAGAGATCGAGGAAAGGCAGAAAAGCTGATTCTATGATCCAGCCGCCTCAGCAGCCTCGGGTTCAAGACTGTATAGATATCCCCGGTGCGGATAAATGGCATATCCCCGGTCAACCAATCCTACCTGCAGCAGCGCTAGGGGCCAGATAAGGCGATCTAAGGAGACTTCATGATGATGTGCTGTGGATAGAGAAAGGTCTCATCACCTCGAAAGATCCAGGATACCCACTCTACGTGGTTAACGTTCCGCGGCAATTATCGTACGTCGACACATTCCCCACGGAGAAGTTCTTCCTTCGATTCGATTACATATTCGACATGTTTCACGTGAAGAAGCTGGATTTTACGTTTGTCCGCCTTTATGCCTTGCACATGAACTACATCATCGGGGTTGAGCAGATACCTCATATTTGTGTCGCTGACCCGTACTTCATGCACGAGGGCTTGTTGGGAGTCTGCGCAAAGCACCGTGAATACGCGAGGGAATACATCGTCAATTTCATGCTCGCCAATAAGGACAAGGAGGCAATTCTTGTGCCTTATCATCCCCTGTAAGTCATCCACGCGGATGTCCTTCCTTCGATTTCAATCATTCATTTGCACGGTGGAGGATAATTAATTTGAGGTGTACTTATTTTGTGCAGCGGCGGGCGCGCCGTCCTCATCATCCTCTACCCCCGATACTCTCACGCTCTTTACTTGGACTCGTCAAAGAACATTAACAAAAAGGATTACACCCACATCAAGGATGTTCTCCACAGTGCTATGTTTTACTACGACGCACGGGGTGGAGTGGGCAAGAACAAGAAGAGAAGGGACGGCAGGCCCGCCTTCGGCCTTAAGACCGACTTCTGCTGCATCCAACAACCGAGTGATTCTCTTAATGATGGATTCTATGTCCTACACCACATGCTGGAGTACAGACGGGATCACCAGAACCTTCGCATGTCACCTACATCCGGCGATGCCCATATTATGCAATGGGCAAAGAACGTAGGAGAAATCAAGGATCATCGACTTCAAGCTGAGTTCTATCACATCCAGCGCGAACTTGCCCAAATCATCATGAAGGAGGTCGTCAAAAAAAAACAGGGATGTTCTACGAAGAAGGAGAAATGTCGCGGGAAGACGTCCGAACATGGGTAGCCGCTCAGCGTCTCGACCTAAAGCCTTTCACTAGGCTCGGGGACTATCTCCCTGACTTGGATGGATCGCATGACATGTTGGAGTGATTGTCGATATATGACAATGTGTCTATTTAGTCCATACTTTCTATATGACGAAACTTTATTTGTGATGTAGTTAAACCGTCCTCCTCGACTAGCGACGATCACTCTAGTTAGGGCATTTTGGGTACGATCAACTTTGTTATTTATGCTTATGATATGTTGCTTCTATTTTTGCCAAGTCTGTCTCGTTCTGTTGCTCAACTATATATGTTGCATATCATCGACTCATGTGACGATGCAGGTGCATAGATCATCGATGGCGAAGAAGTGCTACGCCAGGAGTAAATATACGACATGTGGCCGGAGTGTCCGGCCGAGGTGTACTGGTTTCCGGTTTTCGAGCGACAGGCAGTAGTTAGTTTAGGTTCACGCTAATGCGAGAGAGGGATATGAACTCATGTACTGCATAGTTCCGTTCTCCCTCAAACTGATAGCTCTTCTCGCGTATATCATTGTTTAGATGGATAACGATGTAGTTACAAGTAATCGAGACTTGAATCGCTATTTTCGAGATGATGACGAGAGACCACTTTGTGTTGGATGATGATTATGATGATGACATGATTTGATGAGACTATTTGTATGTATATGTTATGATTACATTAGTATGTGTATGATATGGGAAAGATTATTGTATAAAGCCTACTCCAATAGAGAACAAATATGCAGAAAAAACTAATAAAACTAGCAGTAGCGAGGGGAACAAAATAAGCAGTAGCGCTGCCTTACCAGAAGCGCTTCCTGCTAAAAAGCGCTGCAGATATTAGCACCAGCGTTCTTCACTAAAGCGCGCTACTGCTAGCCATGTATAGCGGTAGCATGGGACGACAGGCGCTACTGCTACACGTTAGCTGTAGCGCCTTATCAGTAGCGCGTCGTCCCGTGCTACTGATAGGCAAAATACTCGCGCTACTGCTAGGGTTTCCCTAGTAGTATACGGTCATTAAATGGTTAGAAAATCACCTAAATGTCTTTAAAAGGTCAAATGACCCCTGAAAATTTCCAAATTTTCACATGACAGTTGTATTAGTGCATGTTAAACGAAGGAAAAAAATTGAAGGTCGTAAGAGGAAGCTATCTCCCGTCCGTCATCAAACAATCATTGTTCCCTATCAGAATCACGAACCTTCTAGTGAGTTGCTCTGGTTTGTGAGGGGTGTGTGTCCAAACTTTCGTCAAAAAGGCCAATTTTCTTACCACATCATTTTGGTGGCATGACATTAAATCAAGCAAGGTTTCATGTTTTTTTGATCATTTTTTAATTTTTTGGAATTAAAATGCCATGGCATGCACTCCATGCATGTGCCCATGCCTTGAGACCAATATGTTTGAAAATTCCTTCTAATTTACTTCACATGGAATTAACTCACACACAACTACACAAAAATATGATTTTCCAAACCATTGTGGTTAGGCGTTGCATGTAGATGTAGTTCAAATTCGAATTACGGTCATTAAATGGTTAGAAAATCACTTAAATATCTTTAAAAGGTCAAATGACTCCTAAAAATTTCCAAATTTTCACAAGACTGTTGTATTAGTGCACGTTAAACGTAGGAAAAAATTTGATGGTCGTAAGAGGAAGCTATCTCCCGTTCGTCATCAAGCTTGCGTTTTTCCCTCTCAGAACCACGAACCTTCTAGCGAGTTGCTCCGGTTTGTGAGGGGTGTGTGTCCAAACTTTCATCAAACATGCCAATTTCTTTACCACATCATCCTGGTGGCATGACATTAAATCAACCAAGATTTCATGTGCTTCTGATCATTTTTTTTTGCTTTTTTGGAATTAAAATACCATGGCACTCCATGCATGTGCCCATGCCTTGGGACCAATATGTTTGAAAATTCCTTCTAATTTACTGCACATGGAGTTAACTCGCACACAAGTACACAAAAATATGATTTGTCAAACCGTTATGGTTAGGCGTTGCATGTAGATGTAATTCAAATTTGAATTAGGGTCATTAAATGGTTAGAAAATCACTTAAATGTCTTTAAAAGGTCAAATGACCCCTGAAGTTTTCCAAATTTTCACATGATAGTTGTATTAGTGCACGTTGAACGTAGGAAAAAATCTGAAGGCCGTAAGAGGAAGCTATCTCCCGTTCGTCATCAAACATGCATTGTTCCCTCTCGGTACCACGAACCTTCTAGCGAGTTGCTCCAGTTTGTGAGGGGTGTGTGTCCAAACGTTCATCAAACATGCCAATTTCTTTACCACATCATCTTGGTGGCATGACATTACATCAACCAAGGTTTCATGTGTTTCTGATCATTTTTTATTATTTTTTGGAATTAAAATGCCATGTCACTCCATGCATACATATGCATGTGTCCATGTCGTGAGACCAATGTGTTTGAAAATTCATTCTAATTTACTGCACATGGAATTAACTCGCACACATGTACACAAAAAAATGATTTTCCAAACCGTTATGGTTAGGCGTTGCATGGAGATGTAGTTCAAATTTGAATTACGGTCATTAAATGGTTAGAAAATCACTTAAATGTCTTCAAAAGGTAAAATGACCACTGAAATTTTCCAAATTTTCTCATGATAATTCTATTAGTGAATGTTAAACATAGAAAAAATTTGAAGGCCATAAGAGGAAGCTATCTCCCATTCGTCATGAAACATGCATTGCTCCCTCTCGGAACCACGAACCTTCTAGCGAGTTCCTCCGATTTGTGAGGGGTGTGTGTCCAAATGTTCGTCAAACATGCCAATTTCTTTACCACATCATCTTGGTGGCATGACATTAAATCAAGCAAGGTTTCATGTTTTTCTAATCATTTTTCTATTTTTTTGGAGTTAAAATGCCTAGGCACTCCATGCATGTGCCCATGCCTTGAGACCAATATGTTTGAAAATTCCTTCTAATTTACTGCACATGGAATTAACTCGCACACAAGTACACAAAAATATGAATTTTCAAACAGTTATGGTTAGGCGTTGCATGTAGATCTAGTTAAAATTTGAATTACGGTCATTAAATGGTTAGATAATCACTTAAATATATTTAAAAGGTCAAATGACCCCTAAAAATTTCCAAATTTTCACATGACAGTTGTATTAGTGTACGTTAAACGTAGGAAAAATTTTGAAGGCCGTAAGAGGAAGCTATCTGCCGTTCGTCATCAAACGTGCATTGTTCCCTCTTGGAACCTAGAACCTTCTAGCGAGTTGCTCCTGTTTGTGAGGGGTGTGTGTCCAAACTTTCATAAAAAATGCAAACTTCTATACCACATCATCTTGGTGGCATGACATTACATCAACAAAGGTTTCATGTGCTTCTGATCATTTTTTTTATTTTTTGGAATTAAAATGCCATAGCACTGCATGCATGTGCCCATCCCTTTAGACCAATATGTTTGAAAATTCCTTCTAATTTATTGCACATGGAATTAACTCGCACACAAGTACACAAAAATATGATTTTCCAAACCGTTATGGTTAGGCATTGCATGTAGATGTAGTTAAAATTTGAATTACGGTCATTAAATGGTTAGAAAATCACTTAAATGTCTTTAAAAGTCAAATGACACCTAAAATTTTCCAAATTTTCACATGACAGTTGTATTAGTGCACGTTAAACGTAGGAAAAATTTTGAAGGCCGTAAGAGGAAGCTATCTCCCGTTCGTCATCAAACATGCATTGTTCCCTCCTGGAACAGCGAACCTTCTAGCGAGTTCCTCCGGTTTGTGAGGGGTGTGTCCTAACGTTCGTCAAACATGCCAATTTCTTTACCACATCATCTTGGTGGCATGACATTAAATCAAGCAATGTTTCATGTTTTTCTGATCATTTTTTTATTTTTTGGAATTAAAATGCCATGGCACTCCATGCATGTCCCCATGCCTTGAGACCAATATGTTTGAAAATTCCTTCTAATTTACTACACATGGAATTAACTCGCACACAAGTACACAAAAATATGAATTTTCAAACTGTTATGGTTAGGCGTTGCATGTAGATGTAGTTCAAATTTTAATTCCGGTCATTAAATGGTTAGATAATCACTTAAATAAATTTAAAAGGTCAAATGACCCCTAAAAATTTCCAAATTTTCACATGACAGTTGTATTAGTGTACCTTAAACGTAGGAAAAAATTTGAAGGCCGTAAGAGGAAGCTATCTCCCGTTCGTCATCAAACATGCATTCTTCCCTCTTGGAACCTAGAACCTTCTAGCGAGTTGCTCCTGTTTGTGAGGGGTGTGTGTCCAAACTTTCATAAAAATGCAAACTTCTATACCACATCATCTTGGTGGCATGACATTACATCAACAAAGTTTTCATGTGCTTCTGATCATTTTTTTTATTTTTTGGAATTAAAATGCCATAGCACTCCATGCATGTGCCCATCCCTTCAGATCAATATGTTTGAAAATTCCTTCTAATTTACTGCACATGGAATTAACTCGCACACATGTACACAAAAATATGATTTTCCAAACCGTTATGGTTAGGCGTTGCATGTAGATGTAGTTAAAATTTGAATTACGGTCATTAAAAGGTTAGAAAATCACTTAAATGTCTTTAAAAGTCAAATGACCCCTGAAATTTTCCAAATTTTCACGTGACAGTTGTATTAGTGCATATTAAATGTAGGAAAAATTTTGAAGGCCGTAAGAGGAAGCTATCTCCCATTCGTCATCAAACATGCATTGTTCCCTCTCGGAACCACGAACCTTCTAGGGAGTTCCTCCGGTTTGTGAGGGGTGTGTGTCCAAACGTTCGTCAAACATGCCAATTTCATTACCACATCATCTTGGTGGCATGACATTAAATCAAGCAAGGTTTCATGTTTTTCCGATCATTTTTTTATTTTTTGGATTTAAAATGCCTTGGCACTCCACGCATGTGCCCATGCCTTGAGACCAATATGTTTGAAAATTCCTTCTAATTTACTGCACATGGAATTAACTCGCACACAAGTACACAAAAATATGAATTTTCAAACTGTTATGGTTAGGCGTTGCATGTAGATGTAGTTCAAATTTGAATTACGGTCATTAAATGGTTAGAAAATCACTTAAATGTATTTGAAAGGTTAAATGATCCCTCAAAATTTCCAAATTTTCACATGACAGTTGTATTAGTGTACCTTAAACGTAGGAATAAATTTGAAGGCTGTAAGAGGAAGCTATTTCCCGTTCGTCATCAAACATGCATTCTTCCCTCTTGGAACCTAGAACCTTCTAGCGAGTTGCTCCGGTGTGTGAGGGGTGTGTGTCCAAACTTTCATCAAACATGCAAATTTCTATACCACATCATCTTCGTGGCATGACATTACATGAACAAAGGTTTCATGTGCTTGTGATCATTTTTTTATTTTTTGGAATTAAAATGCCATAGCACTCCATGCATGTGCCATCCCTTCAGCCAAATATGTTTGAAAATTCCTTCTAATTTATTGCACATGGAATTAACTCGCACACAAGTACACAAAAATATGATTTTCCAACCCGTTATGGTTAGGCGTTGCATGTAGATGTAGTTAAAATTTGAATTACGGTCATTAAATGGTTAGAAAATCACTTAAATGTCTTTAAAAGTCAAATGACACCTGAAATTTTCCAAATTTTCACATGACAGTTGTATTAGTGGACGTTAAATGTAGGAAAATTTTTGAAGGCCGTAAGAGGAAGCTATCTCCCGTTCGTCATCAAACATCCATTATTCCCTCTTGGTACCGCGAACCTTCTAGCGAGTTCCTCCGGTTTGTGAGGGTTGTGTGTCCAAACGTTCGTCAAACATGCCAATTTCTTTACCACATCATCTTGGTGGCATGACATTAAATCAAGCAAGGTTTCATGTTTTTCTGATCATTATTATTATTATTTTGGAATTAAAATGCCATGGCACTCCATGCATGTCCCCATGGCTTGAGACCAATATGTTTGAAAATTGCTTCTAATTTACTGCACATGGAATTAATTCGCACACAAGTATACAAAAATATGATTTTTCAAACTGTTATGGTTAGGTGTTCCATTTAGATGTAGTTCAAATTTGAATTACGGTCATTAAATGGTTAGAAAATCACTTAAATGTTTTTAAAAGGTCAAATGACCCCTGAAATTTTCCAAATTTTAACATGACAGTTGTATTAATGCACGTTGAACGTATGAAAAAAAATTGATGGCCGTAAGAGTAAGCTATCTCCCGTTCGTCATGAAACATGCATTGTTCCCTCTCGGAACCACGAAACTTCTAGCGAGTTGCTCCGGTTTGTGAGGGGTGTGTGTCCAAACGTTCGTCAAACATGCCAATTTCTTTACCACATCATCTTGGTGGCATGACATTACATCAACCAAGGTTTCATGTGTTTCTGATCATTTTTTTATTTTCTGGAATTAAAATGCCATGTCACTCCATGCATACGTATGCATGTGTCCATGTCGTGAGACCAATATGTTTGAAAATACATTCTAATTTACTGCACATGGAATTAACACGCACAAATGTACACAAAAATAAGATTTTCCAAACCGTTATGGTTAGGCGTTGCATGTAGATGTAGTTCAAATTTGAATTACGGTCATTAAATGGTTAGAAAATCACTTAAATGTCTTTAACAGGTCAAATGACCCCTGAAATTTTCCAAATTTTCACATGACAGTTGTATTAGTGGATGTTAGACGTAGGAAAAAAAACTGAAGGCCCTAAGAGGAAGCTATCTCCCGTGCGTCATAAAACATGCATTGTTCCCTCTCGGAACCACGAACCTACTAGCGAGTTGCTCCGGTTTGTTAGGGGTGTGTGTCCAAACTTTCATCAAACATGCCAATTTCTTTACCACATCATCTTGGTGGCATGACATTGCATGAACCAAGGTCTCATGTGCTTCTGATCATTTTTTTATTTTTTGGAATTAAAATGCCATGGCACTCCATGCATGTGCCCATGCCTTGAGACCAATATGTTTGAAAATTCCTTCTCATTTACTGCACATGGAATTAACTCGCACACAAGTACACAAAACTATGATTTTCAAAACCGTTATGGTTAGGCGTCGCATGTAGATGTAGTTCAGATTTTAATTACGGTCATTAAATGGTGAGAAAATCACTTAAATGTATTTAAAAGGTTAAATGACCAATACAAATTTCCAATACTTCACATGGCAGTTGTATTTGTGCACATTAAACGTAGGAAAATTTTTGAATGCCGTAAGAGGAAGCTATCTCCCGTTCGTCATCAAACATGCATTGTTCCCTCTTGGAACCTAGAACCTTCTAGCGAGTTGCTCCAGTTTTTGAGGCGTGTGTGTCCAAACTTTCATCAAACATGCCAATTTCTTTACCACATCATCTTGGTGGTATGACATTACATCAACCAAGGTTTGATGTGCTTCTGATCATTTTTTTATTTTTTCGAATTAAAATGCCATGGCACTCCATGCATGTGCCCATGCCTTGAGACCAATATGTTTGAAAATTCCTTCTAATTTACTGCACATGGAATTAACTCACACAAAAGTACACAAAAATATGATTTTCCAAACCGTTACGGTTAGGCGTTGCATGTAGATGTAGTTCAAATTTGAATTATGGTCAGTAAATGGTTAGAAAATCACTTAAATGTCCATAAAAGGTCAAATGACCCCTAAATTTTTCCAAATTTTCACATGACAGTTGTATTAGTGCACGTTAAACGTAGGAAATTTTTTTAAGGCTGTAAGAGGAAGCTATCTCCCATTCGTCATCAAACATGCATTGTTCCCTCTCAGAAGAACGAACCTTCTAGCGAGTTCCTCCGGTTTGTGAGGGGTGTGTGTCCAAACGTTCGTCAAACATGCCAATTTCTTTACCACATTGTGGCACCCCAGCTCAGAGAAACCGGAACGCCCCGTATTCCAGCCCAGAGATCGAGGAGAAGTCTCTGGAATATGGCACTGCTTGACATAGAACAAATCAGCTCTATTACAAGAATAATAATAAACGGGTCTGATGTTACAAAGAAGCACATCGGCACGGCGACACTACGCCTTCGATACTACACTTGCTCTCTGCTAGCAGTGAAACAACTCATAACAGCCGAGTACTTCTAGCAGCGGAACAACGAGAAGGTGGTGAACTCCACTCCGCGGGGACTCTGGCTGGGACACTATCTAGCTCGCATGAACGGACACCTCAACAAACAATCAAGCAATCACGGTAGCACCTGCAATCTGGCATGACACGCCAGGTCAGTACATTGAATGTACTTGCAAGCTCACAATAACCAGAAGCATCAAGGCAAAACAACAACATAGCATTAAGCAGGTTAATTAAATTAACATCTACCATGATACGATAGCAACTACTAAACATGATATGAAACTACTACAATACTGATAAATCACCATCTCAGATGTCCATAACCACATCCCTCTTGGCTAACCGGCCAAGCAATATACCATCTCGATCACCTCATGATCAAAACCAAATGGTGATCTTTCCGGCGATCACAACCATGACCAACACTTGGTCTCAACATCATCATCAACATCCTGCCAATCTGTACTGCTCAAAATATCAACATATAAATCACCTATAAGTCATTCCGTCATGAGAGTGTTGATCAAACGGTGGGACCTAGTACGAACCCATGCCCATGACCGAGGACGCGACTATCAATAGATTAAATACACTCTGCAGAGGTAGCACACTATACCCACACCAGGGAACCCATGGCCTCGCACTCCCATTCGGGTGGACCAACGACGTTCCGACAAAACCGATCTACTGCCATGACACTCTCCCGGCCACTCCAACTCACTTCCCACTGGGCTAGTCCTGGGTGGCCCCGTGACTACCAAAGACACCAACGGCCACCGTCGTGGCCAAAACAAATAACGGTCCCACACAGGGACAACCCGGGTACAACAACAACAACGGGCACACAAGGTTATGTCTACTTTTCGGGCCAGGGTACCGCACGCCCATAACCTTCCCTAGTTGGAGGCACCGGCGAGAGGCACGACAATAGACCGCATTAGGGCCTTCCCAAAAAGGCAAATGTGGTTGCACTGGAGAAAGCCCGGTTCGGTGGCACCTGACCAACTTAATCACGAAATTTATCCCCAAAAATATAACTGTGATAACTGATACTCCGATATCAACTATCAAACTATAATCCAAGTCATAGCAATATCCAACAAATAATCCAAGCATAATATCATCATACCAAAATACTCCGAGGGCAACATAACACTACTACCATGATGAATCCAAGGACAATAATACTACTACTCAAATATCAAGAACTAGCTATCCACTATGATCCACATGCAAGCATCATCGCCAACATCATACTCCAAAATGTAATATCAACTAGCATGATGAGAATAATACTAGCCACTAATAATCCAAAGGCAACTTGACATCCAAAGAAAATACTCCAAGATATCATATCCAAAACCACCATGAAACTAATCATAAAAGCCACTAATAATCCAAAGGCAACATGCTATCCAAAGTAATACTTCAAAATAATACCAGATACCATCATGAAAAATACTCATAATAGCCACTAAGAATCCAACGGCACATGTCACCCACATCATAATCAAAATATTAATCCTAGAACTCCAAGCAAATATCATGGCAATAACAAGATCAAAATAATACTCCGATAAATGCCATGAACAAATCACAAGTAGCTAACACAATATTTTAAAAAAGTTTAAATAAAGAAACCATGTCACTGCATTGCAATCATGCAAATGGAGGGTGTGGCTTGCCTGGGGTGGAAGAAATCACCGGGAGAAAGTGCGAGAAACTTGCGGAACGGATCGCCGGAAAACGTAGTCTCTTGGAGGGGCTGAATAAGGGCAGGGGGAAAATGGTCATTTTCAGAATTTCAAAACATGTTGAAAATGATTCCATCAGAACGGGTTTGACGAAACAAAGAAGTGGGCTTTGGATTCACCTCATTTGGAGTTGCGAGCAAAAAGTTATAGTTGTTTTTCTGCCAGGGACCTATTTGTGAAAAGTTATCTGCAAACAAGCCCCTGACTGAGAAAACTCAAAACGCATTCGGGCAAACTACGCTTTCTGCAAAAGAAAACGCACTTTCAGCCGAAGTAGACATTGAATACGCTTTCGAACAAGGTAAACGTATTCTGCTCTAGAATAGAGGCAAAGTACGCTTTGCTCAAGGGAAACGTACTCTCGCAAAGACGCCTCCACTTAGCTGACTGGACCAGGCTGGGTCAACGCCCAGAGGCTGACACGCGGGGCCTGCAGCCAGCTGGCAGGGAGGGGGTCGAGGCCTTCGTCCCCTTCCTCTCGCCCGCGCATGGCCGCAGCAGAGCCAGCCCCGACGAGGCCTGCCGGCGCTACCGACCACCGCAGGCGGCGCACGACCTATCCACGGATGCAGGGGAACGTGGCGGAGGCGACCCCGGGGGTAGTAGAAGATGGGGAGCTCGGGAACGGCAGCTACGTTCGCCACGTCGGACGGCCGGCATCGGTGATGATGAAGCCGATGCCATGGTGGATCCACCAACGAACTGAGCTAAGGGAGAGATGCGCCGGGGAGTGGGTGGAGACATGGTGGTGGAGAGAGAGGGAGGGGATGCTTGGCTCGCTCGAATTTTGCTGGAGCACCGCGGCGGCCAAGGCGGCCTAGAGCAGCGAGGAGGGGCTCTGGAGCTTCTGCGAGAGGCTGGGCGGGGTTCTAGGAGTGAGGGGGAGGCGATGGAGAGCTCGGGAGGGGCTCGGGTGGCCTTATATAGGCAGAGGGGGACGAGGCCGAGCTGGCATCACCGTGGACACGCGGCTGGGGCCATGGACACATGTGCACGTGCATAGAATCGTAGTTAGGCGACGGAGGAGGAACATGAGAGAGCCTCACGGAGCAGAGGCGGCCAACGGAGCACGGGGAGTATGACGACGGCGATGAACAGAGCCAAACCGCCACTGTGCTCTCGTGGGCGTTCGGCGGCGAGCGTCGGTGAGCGTCGCTGAGGAAGCGGATGGAGGGGGAGAGGGGTCCAGGGGAACTGCGACGATGAGAGGAAGACAATGGACACGGTCACGCACACTAAGGCGACGAGAGGAGGAGGTGCCAAGCACAAACAACCACTGGGCGCAGCCACTGCACACAGAGCGCATGCACAGTGACGCCATTAATGAGGTCACTGCGTGCACTGGCATGTAGCGGGGAAAATGAGCTAGAGCGTGTTGTCTAGTGGCAAGTTCATCCAAGGGAGGTTCCTACTGCGGTGGTAGTTTGGTTAGAAAGGCTCTGGTTAAAAGGTAATCACCCTCTGAAGTTTACTGTAGTAAAATTGGGTGAGCACTAGTGATCAACAGGAAGGGTTTTGGAGCCATAGAGTTTGTCTGCGAGGTTTAGGGTAAAAAGAACTTTCATCCTGGTAACTTTGAGAAGGTTTGGACCAAGATAAATCATAGTTGCTTTGCAACTGACCAAAATGGTCCAGAAACTTGATCAGGAAGGTGCACTCACATGGAGTGTCAAATTGAGCTCAAATTGGGCAAGGTAGAGTCATTTGATCCTATGAAGATGCTCAAAAAGTCTCATACCAATTGGCCAAGCCAAACTGGTACTTGCTTCACCAACATCTCCTCTGGACAGAAACTTGCAAAAATTCTAGAGGAATAATGGCTTGATGAGCCATGCCCAAAATGGGTGGAGGTAGGTTACATGGATAATAGAAGGCCTAGAAAAATTGGCAGCCATAATGGAGCAACATAAAATATACTTGCTTCACAAACTGAAATTTTGGGCGGATTCAAAGAATTGAAGTTGAGCTCACATGGAGGCATCACATGAGCTCTACTTTGGTGGAGGTCTATGATACGATGATATGAGGGATCATGCAAAATGGCAATTCATTTCGATATGCCTGTCTTGCACCTCCTTCACAAAGCTTCTTTCTGGATAGAAATTTTGAAAAATCATAATTAAATAATTACTAGGCAAATGAGGTTGCATTTTGGCATGTGGCAAAGATATGGACAGGAAAAGGTGTCCAAGGAGTTTGAGGTCAATTGGGAAAAGGAAAATAGCACTTGCTTAACAATGTGTCATTTAGTGGAGAATAGGAAATGAATTATTTGAGCAATATGATAAACTTGGCAAATTAAATATTTTGCCATATTTGAGAAAGATATGACCCAAAAAATTTATGAGAATTATTTGGGAATTTTAGGAGTGATGGAAAACAAGGTTGCTTCATAACCTAGGGGAGACACGGTTATTCCTTTAATAGAGAAAGTAATATTCCCTAGAAAAAGAAATTAGGGTTTGGTCAAGCAGTGGAGTGACATGATCTTGGCAAGGTTTTGAGAATGATAGGCCACTTGGGAGGGAGAATGAGGATGATTTCCCAGGTGACAAGGCCACAGAGCCACTCCAAGAAGAAAAATCAGAGCAAAAACCAATAAATCAAAAGAAAAAGAAAAGGGCCAAAATCCAGGCTGTTACACACATCATCTTGGTGGCATCACATTAAATCAAGCAAGGTTTCATGTTTTTCTGATAATTTCTTTATTTTTTGGAATTAAAATGCCATGGCACTCCCTGCATCTGCCCATGCCTTGAGACCAATATGTTTGAAAATTCCTTCTAATTTACTGCACATGGAATTAACTCGCACACAAGTACACAAAAATATGATTTTTCAAACCGTTATGGTTAGGCGTTGCATGTAGATGTACTTCAAATTTGAAAATCACTTAAATGTCTTTAAAAGGTCAAATGACCCCTAAAAATTTGCATTTTTTACATGACAGTTGTATTAGTACACGTTAAACGTAGGAAAAAATTTGAAGGCCGTAAGAGGCTATCTCCCGTTCGTCATCAAACATGCATTGTTCCCTCTCAGAACCACGAACCTTGTAGCGAGTTGCTCCGGTTTGTGAGGGGTGTGTGTCCAAACTTTCATCAAACATGCCAATATCTTTACCACATCATCTTGGTGGCATGACATTACATGAACCAAGGTCTCATGTGCTTCTGATCATTTTTTTATTTTTTGGAATTAAAATGCCATAGCACTCCATGCATCTGCCCATGCCTTGAGACCAATATGTTTGCAAATTCCTTCTAATTTACTTCACATGGAATTAACTCGCACAGAAGTACGCAAAACTATGATTTTCAAAACTGTTATGGTTAGGCGTCGCATGTAGATGTAGTTCAAATTTGAATTACGGTCATTAAATGGTTAGAAAATCACTTAAATGTATTTAAAAGGTGAGATGAGCCCTGAAAATTTGCAGTTTTTTACATGACAGTTGTATTAGTGCACGTTAAACGTAGGAAAAAAATTTGAAGGCCGTAAGAGGAAGCTATCTCCCGTTCGTCATCAAACATGCATTGTTCCCTCTCGGAACCACGAACCTTCTAGCGAGTTGCTCCGGTTTGTGAGGGGTGTGTGTCCAACCTTTCATCAAACATGCCAATTTCTTTACCACATCATCTTGGTGGCATGACATTACATCAACCAAGGTTTCATGTGCTTCTGATCATTTTTTTATTTTTTCGAATTAAACTGCCATGGCACTCCATGCATGTGCCCATGCCTTGAGACCAATATGTTTGAAAATTCCTTCAAATTTACTGCACATGGAATTAACTCGCACAAAAGTACACAAAAATATGATTTCCCAAACCGTTATGGTTGGGCGTTGCATGTAGATGTAGTTCAAATTTGAATTACGGTCATTAAATGGTTAGAAAATCACTTAAATGTCTTTAAAAGGACAAATGACCCCTAAAAATTTGCATTTTTTTACATGACAGTTGTATTAGTGCACGTTAAACGTAGGAACAAATTTGAAGGCCGTAAGAGGAAGCTATCTCCTGTTCGTCATCAAACATGCATTGTTCCCTCTCGGAACCACGAACCTACTAGCGAGTTGCTCCGGTTTGTTAGGGGTGTGTGTCCAAACTATCATCAAACATGCCAATTTGTTTACCACATCATCTTGGTGGCATGACATTGCATGAACCAAGGTCTCATGTGCTTCTGATCTTTTTATTTTTATTTTTTGGAATTAAAATGCCATGGCACTCCTTGCATGTGCCCATGCCTTGAGACCAAAATTCCTTCTAATTTACATCACATGGAATTAACTCGCACACAAGTACACAAAACTATGATTTTCAAAACCGTTATGGTTAGGCGTTGCATGTAGATGTAGTTCAAATTTGAATTACGGTCATTAAATGGTTAGAAAATCACTTAAATGTATTTAAAAGGTCAGATGACCCCTAAAAATTTCCAAAAATTCACATGACAGTTGTATTAGTGCACGTTAAACGGAGGAAAAAATTTGAAGGCCGTAAGAGGAAGCTATCTCCCCTTCGTCATCAAACATGCATTGTTCCCTCTCGGAACCTAGAACCTTCTAGCGAGTTGCTCCGGTTTGTGAGGGGTGTGTGTCCAACCTTTCATCAAACATGCCAATATCTTTACCACATCATCTTGGTGGCATGACATTACATCAACCAAGGTTTCATGTGCTTCTGATCATTTTTTTATTTTTTTGAATTAAACTGCCATGGCACTCCATGCATGTGCCCATGCCTTGAGACCAATATGTTTGAAAATTCCTTCAAATTTACTGCACATGGAATTAACTCGCACACAAGTACGCAAAAATATGATTTTCCAAACCGTTATGGTTGGGCGTTGCATGTAGATGTAGTTCAAAATTTAATTCCGGTCATTTAATGGTTAGAAAATCACTTAAATGTATTTAAAAGGTCAAATGACCCCTGAAATTTTCCAAATTTTCACATGACAGTTGTATTAGTGCATGTTAGACGTACGAAAAAAATTTGAAGGCTGTAAGAGGAAGCTATCTCCCGTTCGTCATCAAACATGCATTTTTCCCTCTCGGAACCACGAACCTTCTAGCAAGTTGCTCCGGTTTGTGAGGGGTGTGTGTCCAAAATTTCACCAAACAGGCCAATTTCTTTACCACATCATCTTGGTGGCATGACATTACATCAACTAAGGTTTCATGTGCTTCTGATCATTTTTTTTATTTTTTGGAATTAAAATGCCACGGCACTCCATGCATGTACCCATGCCTTGAGACAAATATGTTTGAAAATTCCTTCTAATTTACTTCACATGGAATTAACTCACTCACAAGTACACAAAAATATGATTTTCCAAACCATTATGGTTAGGCGTTGCATGTAGATGTAGTTCAAGTTTGAATTACGGTCATTAAATGGTTATAAAATCACTTAACTGTCTTTAAAAGGTCAAATGAGCCCTGAAATTTTCCAAATTTTCACATGACAGTTGTATTAGTGCACGTTAGACGTAGGAAAAAATTTGAAGGCCCTAGGAGCAAGCTATCTCTCATTCGTCATCAAACATGCATTGTTCCCTCTCGGAACCACGAACCTTCTAACGAGTTGCTCCGGTTTCTGAGGTGTGTGTCCAAGCTTTCATCAAACATGCCAATTTCTTTACCACATCATCATGGTGGCATGAGATTACATCAACCAAGGTTTCATGTGCTTCTGATCATTTTTTTATTTTTTGGAATTAAAATGCCATGGCACTCCATGCATGTGCCCATGCCATGAGACCAATATGTTTGAAAATTGCTTCCAATTTACTGCACATGGAATTAACTCGGACACAAGTACACAAAAATATGAATTTTCAAACAGTTATGGTTAGGCGTTGCATGTAGATGTTGTTCAAATTTTAATTATGGTCAATAAATGGTTAGAAAATCACTTAAATGTATTTAAAAGGTCAAATGACCCCTAAAAATTTCCAAATTTTCACATGACAGCTGTATTAGTGCACGTTAAACGTAGGAAAAAATTCGAAGGCCGTAAGAGGAAGCTATCTCCCGTTCGTCATCAAACATGCATTGTTCCCTCTCGGAACCTAGAACCTTCTAGCGAGTTGCTCCGGTTTGTGAGGGGTGTGTGTCCAAACATTCATCAAACATGCCATTTCATTACCACATCATCTTAGTGGCATGACATTACATCAACCAGGGTTTCATGTGCTTCTGATCATTTTTTTATTTTTTCGAATTAAAATGCCGAGGCACTCCATGCATGTGCCATGCCTTGAGACCAATATGTTTGAAAATTCCTTCTAATTTACTGCACATTGAATTAACTCACACACAAGTACACAAAAATATGATTTTCCAAGCCGTTATGGTTAGGCGTTGCATGTAGATGTAGTTTAAATTCAATTACGGTCATTAAATGGTTAGAAAATCATTTAGACATCTTTAAAAGGTCAAATGACCTCTGAAATTTTCCAAATTTTCACATGACAATTGTATTAGTGCATGTTAAACGTAGGAAACTTTTTGAAGGCCGTAAGAGGAAGGTATCTCCCGTTCGTCATCAAACCTGCATTGTTCCCTCTCGGAACCACGAACCTTCTAGCGAGTTCGTCCGGTTTGTGAGGGGTGTGTGTCCAAACGTTTGTCAAACATGCCAATTTCTTTACCACATCATCTTGGAGGCATGACATTAAATCAAGCAAGATTTCATGTTTTTCTGATCATTTTTTTAGTTTTTTGAATTAAAATGCCGTGGCACTCCATGCATGTGCCCATGCCTTGAGACCAATATGTTTGAAAATTTCTTCTAATTTACTGCACATGGAATTAACACGCACACAAGTACACAAAATATGATTTTTCAAACCGTTATGGTTAGGCGTTGCATGTAGATGTAGTTCAAATTTGAATTAAGGTCATTAAATGGTTAGAAAATCACTTAAATGTCTTTAAAAGGTCAAATGACCCCTAAAATTTTCCTTTTTTTTACATGACAGTTTTATTACTGCACGTTAAACATAGGAAAAAATTTGAAGGCCGTAAGAGGAAGCTATCTCCCGTTCGTCATCAAACATGCATTGTTCCCTCTCGGAACCACGAACCTTCTAACGAGTTGCTCCGGTTTGTGAGGGGTGTGTGTCCAAACTTTCATCAAACATGCCAATTTCTTTACCACATCATCTTGGTGGCATGACATTACATTAACCAAGGTTTCATGTGCTTCTGACCATTTTTTTTATTTTTTGGAATTAAAATGCCATGGCACTCCATACATGTGCCCATGCCTTGAGACCAATATGTTTGCAAATTCCTTCTAATTTACTTCACTTGCAATTAACTCGCACACAAGTACACAAAAATATGATTTTCAAAACCTTCATGGTTAGGCGTTGCATGTAGATGTAGTTCAAATTTGAATTACGGTCATTAAATGGTAAGAAAATGACTTAAATGTCTTTAAAAGGTCAAATGACCCCTGAAATTTTCCAAATTTTCACGTGATAGTTGTATTAGTGCATGTTAGACGTAGGAAAAAATTTGAAGGCCCTAAGAGGAAGCTATCTCCCGTTCGTCATCAAACATGCATTGTTCCCTCTTGGAACCACGAACCTTGTAGCGAGTTACTCCGGTTGGTGAGGGGTGTGTCCAAAAGTTCGTCAAGCATGCCAATTTCTTTACCACATCATCTTGGTGGCATGACATTAAATGAAGCAAGGTTTCATGTTTTTCTGATCATTTGTTTATTTTTTTGGAATTAAAATGCCATGGAACTCCATGCATGTGCCCATGCCATGAGACCAATATGTTTGAAAATTCCTTGTAATTTACTACACATGGAATTAACTCGGACACAAGTACACAAAAATATGAATTTTCAAACCGTTATGGTTAGGCGTTGCATGTAGATGTAGTTCGAATTTTAATTATGGTCATTGAATTTTTAGAAAATCACTTAAATGTCTTTAAAAGGTCAAATGACCCCTAAAAATTTCCAAATTTTCACATGACAGTTGTATTAGTGCACGTTAAACGTAGGAAAAAATTTGCAGGCCGTAAGAGGAAGCTATCTCCCGTTCGTCATCAAACATGCAATGTTCCCTCTCGAAACCTAGAACCTTCTAGTGAGTTGCTCCGGTTTGTGAGGGGTGTGTGTCCAAACTTTCATCAAACATGCCAATTTCTTTACCACATCATCTTGGTGGCATGACATTACATCAACCAAGGTTTCATGTGCTTCTGATCATTTTTTTTATTTTTTCGAATTAAAATGCCATGGCACTCCATGCATGTGCCCATGCCTTGAGACCAATATGTTTGAAAATTCCTTCTAATTTACTGCACATGGAATTAACTCACACACAAGTACACAAAAATATGATTTTCCAAACCGTTATGGTTAGGCGTTGCATGTAGATGTAGTTCAAATATGAATTAGGGTCATTAAATGGTTAGAAAATCACTTCAATGTCTTTAAAAGGTCAAATGACCCTTGAAATATTCCAAATTTTCACATGACAGTTGTATTAGTGCTCCTTAAATGTAGGAAAAAATTTGAAGGCCGTAAGAGGAAGCTGTCTCCCGTTCGTCATCAAACGTGCATTGTTCACTCTCGGAACCAGGAACCTTCTAGCAAGTTCCTCCGGTTTGTGAGGGGTGTGTGTCCAAACGTTCGTCAAACATGCCAATTTCTTTACCAGATCATCTTGGTGGCATGACATTAAATCAAGCAAGGTTTCATGTTTTTCTGATCATTTTTTTATTTTTTGGAATTAAATTGCCATGGCACTCCATGCATGTGCCCATGGCTTGAGACCAATATGTTTGAAAATTCCTTCTAATTTACTGCACATGGAATTAACTCGAACACAAGTACACAAAAATATGATTTTTCAAACCGTTATAGTTAGGCGTTGCATGTAGATGTAGTTCAAATTTGAATTACGGACATTAAATGGTTAGAAAATCACTTAAATGTCTTAAAAAGGTCAAATGACCCCTAAAAATTTCCATTTTTTCACATGACAGTTGTATTAGTGCAAGTTAAACGTAGGAAAAAAATTGAAGGCCCTAAGAGGAAGCTATCTCCCGTTTGTTATCAAACATGCATTGTTCCCTCTCGGAACCTAGAACCTTCTAGCAAGTTGCTCCGGTTTGCGAGGGGTCTGTGTCCATACTTTCATCACACATGTCAATTTCTTTACCACATCATCTTGCTGGCATGACATTACTATTGGGGAACGTAGTAATTTGAAAAAAAAATCCTAGGCACACGCAAGATCATGGTGATGCATAGCAACGAGAGGGGAGAGTATTGTCCACGTACCCTCGTAGACCGAAAGCGGAAGCGTTAACACAACACGGTTGATGTAGTCGTACGTCTTCACGATCCGACCGATCAAGTACCGAACGCACGGCACCTCCGAGTTCAGCACACGTTCAGCTCGATGACGTCCCTCGAACTCCGATCCAGCCGAGTGTTGAGGGAGAGTTTCGTCAGCACGATGGCGTGGTGACGATGATGATGTTCTACCGATGCAGGGCTTCGCCTAAGCACCGCTACGATATTATCGAGGTGTAATATGGAGGAGGGGGCACCGCACACGGCTAAGAGATCAATGATCAATTGTTGTGCCTATGGGGTGCCCCCTTGCCCCCGTATATAAAGGAGCAAGGGGGGAGGCGGCCGGCCTAGGAGGAGACCGCGCCAAGGGGGGAGTCCTACTCCCACCGGGAGTAGGACTCCTCCTTTCCTTGTTGGAGTAGGAAAAGGGAAGGGAGAAGGAGAAAGAAGGAAAGGGGCGCCCCCTCCCTAGTCCAATTCGGACTAGTCCATGGGGAGGGGTGCGGCCACCCTTTGGGCCTTTCTCTCCTTTTCCCGTATGGCCCATTAAGGCCCAATACGAATTCCCGTAACTCTCCGGTACTCCGAAAAATACCCGAATCACTCGGAACCTTTCCGATGTCCGAATATAGTCGTACAATATATCGATCTTGACGTCTCGACCATTTCGAGACTCCTCGTCAAGTCCCTGATCTCATCCGGGACTCCGAACTCCTTCGGTACATCAAAACTCATAAACTCATAATAAAACTGTTATCGTAACATTAAGCGTGCGGACCCTACGGGTTCGAGAACTATCTAGACATGACCGAGACACGTCTCCGGTCAATAACAAATAGCGGGACCTGGATGCCCATATTGGCTCCCACATATTCTACGAAGATCTTTATCGGTCAGACCGCATAACAACATACGTTGTTCCCTTTGTCATCGGTATGTTACTTGCCCGAGATTCGATCGTCGGTATCTCGATACCTAGTTCAATCTCGTTACCGGCAAGTCTCTTTACTCGTTCCGTAATACATCATCCCGCAACTAACTCATTAGTTACAATGCTTGCAAGGCTTATAGTGATGTGTATTACTGAGTGGGCCCAGAGATACCTCTCCGACAATCGGAGTGACAAATCCTAATCTCGAAATACGCCAACCCAACAAGTACCTTTGGACACCTGTAGAGCACCTTTATAATCACCCAGTTACGTTGTGACGTTTGGTTGCACACAAAGTGTTCCTCCGGTAAACGGGAGTTGCATAATCTCATAGTCATAGGAACATGTATAAGTCATGAAGAAAGCAATAGCAACATACTAAACGATCGAGTGCTAACCTAACGGAATGGGTCAAGTCAATCACATCATTTTCCTAATGATGTGATCCCATTAATCAAATGACAACTCATGTCTATGGCTAGGAAACATAACCATCTTTGATCAACGAGCTAGTCAAGTAGAGGCATACTAGTGACACTCTGTTTGTCTATGTATTCACACATGTATCAAGTTTTCGGTTGATACAATTCTAGCATGAATAATAAACATTTATCATGATATAAGGAAATAAATAATAACTTTATTATTGCCTCTAGGGCATATTTCCTTCAATTACACCAACCAAGGTTTCATGTGCTTCTAATCATTTTTTGAATTAAAATGCCATGGCACTCCGTGCATGTGCCGATGCCTTGAGACCAATATATTTGAAAATTCTTTCTAATTTACTGCACATGGAATTAACTCGCACACAAGTACACAAAAATACGATTTTTCAAACCGTCATGGTTAGGCGTTGCATGTAGATGTAGTTCAAATTTGATTTACCGTCATTAAATGGTTAGAAAATCGCTTAAATGTCTTTAAAAACTCAAATGACCCCTCAAATTTTCCAAATTTTCACATGACCGTTGTATTAGTGCACATTGAACGTAGGAAAAATTTTGAAGGCCGTAAGACGAAGCTATCTCTCGTTAGTCATCAAACATGTATTATTCCCTCTTGGAACCACGAACCTTCTAGCGAGTTCCTCCGGTTTGTGAGGGGTGTGTGTCCAAACATTTGTCAAACATGCCAATTTCTTTACCACATCATCTTGGTGGCATGACATTAGATGAACCAAGATTTCATGTGCTTCTGATCATTTTTTTTATTTTTTGGAATTAAAATGCCATGGCACTCCATGCATGTGCCCATGCCTTGAGACCAATATGTTTGCAAATTCCATCTAATTTACTTCACATGGAATTAACTCGCTCACAAGTACACAAAACTATGATTTTCAAAACCGTTATGGTTAGGCTTTGCATGTAGATGTAGTTCAAATTTTAATTATGATCATTAAATGCTTAGAAAATCACTTAAATGTATTTAAAAGGTTAAATGACCCCTACAAAGTTCCAATTTTTCACATGGCAGTTTTATTTGTGCACGTTAAACGTAGGAAAAATTTTGAATGCCGTAAGAGGAAGCTATCTCCTGTTCGTCATCAAACATGCATTGTTCCCTCTTGGAACCCAGAACCTTCTAGAGAGTTGCTCCAGTTTGTGAGGCATGTGTGTCCAAACTTTCATCAAACATGGCAATTTCTTTACCACATCATCTTGGTGGTATGACATTACATCAACCAAGGTTTGATGTGCTTCTGATCATTTTTTTATTTTTTTCGAATTAAAATGCCATGGCACTCCATGCGTGTGCCCATGCCTTGAGACCAATATGTTTGGAAATTCCTTCTAATTTACTGCACATGGAATTAACTGAAACACAAGTACACAAAAATATGATTTTCCAAACCGTTAGGGTTAGGCGTTGCATGTAGATGTAGTTCAAATTTGAATTACGGTCATTAAGTGGTTAGAAAATCACTTAAATGTCCCTAAAAGGTCAAATGACCCCTAAAACTTTCCAAATTTTCACATGACAGTTGTATTAGTGCACGTTAAACGTAGGAAATTTTTTTAAGGCTGTAAGAGGAAGCTATCTCCCGTTCGTCATCAAACATGCATTGTTCACTCTCAGAAGCACGAACCTTCTAGCGAGTTCCTCCGGTTTGTGAGGGGTGTGTGTCCAAACGTTCGTCAAACAAGCCAATTTCTTTACCACATTGTGGCACCCCGGCGCAGAGAAACCGGAACGCCCCGTATTCCAGCCCAGAGATCGAGGAGAAGTCTCTGGAATACGACACTGCTTGACATAGAACAAATCAGCTCTATTACAAGAATAATAATACACGGGTCTGATGTTACAAAGAAGCACATCAGCACGGCGACACTACGCTTTCGATACTACACTTGCTCTATGCTAGCAGTGAAACAACTCGTAGCAGCGGAGTACTTCTAGCAGCGGAACAACGAGAAGGTGGTGAACTCCACTCCGCGGGGACTCTGGCTGGGACACGATCTAGCTCGCATGAACGGACACCTCAACAAACAGTCAAGCAATCACGGTAGCACCTGCAATCTGGCATGACACGCCAGGTCAGTACATTGAATGTACTTGCAAGCTCACAATAACCAGAAGCATCAAGGCAAAACAATTACATAGCATTAAGCAGGTTAATTAAATTAATATCTACCATGATACGATAGCAACTACTAAACATGATATGAAACTACTACAATACTGATAAATCACCATCTCAGA
The DNA here is from genome assembly GCF_018294505.1 of Triticum aestivum. Classification (NCBI taxonomy): domain Eukaryota; kingdom Viridiplantae; phylum Streptophyta; class Magnoliopsida; order Poales; family Poaceae; genus Triticum; species Triticum aestivum. Next base: position 229,879,740 of record NC_057799.1, read on the forward strand.
TCTCCATAACCATATCCCTCTTGGCTAACCGGCCAAGCAATATACCATCTCGATCACCTCATGATCAAAACCAAACGGTGATCTTTCCGGCGATCACAACCATGACCAACACTTGGTCTCAACATCATCATCAACATCCTGCCAATCTTTACTGCTCAAAATATCAACATATAAATCACCTATAAGTCATTCCGTCATGAGAGTGCTGATGAAACGGTGGGACCTAGTACGAACCCATGCCCATGACCGAGGACGCGACTATCAACAGATTAAATACACTCTGCAGAGGTAGCACACTGTACCCACACCACGGAACCCATGGCCTCGCACTCCCATTCGGGTGGACCAACGGCGTTCCGACAAAACCGATCTACTGCCATGACACTCTCCCGGCCACTCCAACTCACTTCCCACTGGGCTAGTCCTGGGTGGCCCCGTGTCTACCAAAGACACCAACGGCCACCGTCGTGGCCAAAACAAATAACGGTCCCACACAGGGACAACCCAGGTACAACAACAACAACGGGCACACAAGGTTATGTCTACTTTCTGGGCCAGGGTACCGCACGCCCATAACCTTCCCTAGTTGGAGGCACCGGCGAGAGCCACGACAATAGACCGCATTAGGGCCTTCCCAAAAAGGCAAATGTGGTTGCACTGGAGAAAGCCCGGTTTGGTGGCACCTGACCAACTTAATCACGAAATTTATCCCCAAAAATATAACTGTGATAACTGATACTCCGATATCAACTATCAAAGTATAATCCAAGTCATAGCAATATCCAACAAATAATCCAAGCATAATATCATCATACCAAAATACTCCGAGGGCAACATAACACTACTACTATGATGAATCCAAGGACAATAATACTACTACTCAAATATCAAGAACTAGCTATCCACTATGATCCACATGCAAGCATCATCTCCAACATCATACTCTAAAATGTAATATCAACTAGCATGATGAGAATAATACTAGCCACTAATAATCCAAAGGCAACATGACATCCAAAGAAAATACTCCAAGATATCATATCCAAAACCACAATGAAACTAATCATAAAAGCCACTAATAATCCAAAGGCAACATGATATCCAAAGTAATACTTCAAAATAATACCAGATACCATCATGAATATACTCATAATAGCCACTAAGAATCCAACGGTACATGTCACCCACATCATAATCAAAATATTAATCCTAGAACTCCAAGCAAATATCATGGCAATAAAAATATCAAAATAATACTCCGATAAATGCCATGAACAAATCACAAGTAGCTAACACAATATTTTAAAAAAGTTTAAATAAAGAAACCATGTCACTGCATTGCAATCATGCAAATGGAGGGTGTGGCTTGCCTGGGGTGGAAGAAATCACCGGGAGAAAGTGCGAGATACTTGCGGAAAGGATCGCCGGAAAACGTACTCTCTCGGAGGGGGCTGAATAAGGGCAGGGGAAAATGGTCATTTTCAGAATTTCAAAACATGGTGAAAATGATTCCATCAAAACGGGCTCGACGAAACGAAGAAGTGGGCTTTGGATTCACCTCATTTGGAGTTGCGAGCAAAAAGTTATAGTTGTTTTTCTGCCAGGGACCTATCTGTGAAAAGTTATCTGCAAACAAGCCCCTGACTGAGAACACTGAAAACGCATTCGGCCAAACTACGCTTTCTGCAAAAGAAAACGCACTTTCAGCCGAAGTAGACAGAGAATACGCTTTCGAACAAGGTAAACGTATTCTGCTCTAGAATAGAGGCAAAGTACGCTTTGCTCAAGGGAAACGTACTCTGGCAAAGACGCCTCCACTTAGCTGACTGGACTAGGCTAGGTCAACGCCCAGAGGCTGACACGCGGGGCCTGCAGCCAGCTGGCAGGGAGGGGGTCGAGGCCTTCGTCCCCTTCCTCTCGCCCGCGCATGGCCGCAGCAGAGCCAGCCCCGACGAGGCCTACCGGCGCTACCGACTACCGCAGGCGGCGCGCGACCTATCCACGGATGCAGGGGAACGTGGCGGAGGCGACCCCGGGGGTTGTAGAAGATGGGGAGCTCGGGAACGGCAGCTACGTTCGCCCTGCTGGACGGCCGGCATCGGTGATGATGAAGCCGATGCCATGGTGGATCCACCAACGAACTGAGCTAAGGGAGAGATGCGCCGTGGAGTGGGTGGAGACATGGTGATGGAGAGAGAGGGAGGGGATGCTTGGCTCGCTCGAATTTTGCTGGAGCACCGCGGCGGCCATGGCGGCCTAGAGCAGCGAGGAGGGGCTCTGGAGCTTCTGCGAGAGGCTAGGCGGGGTTCTAGGTGTGAGGGGGAGGCGATGGAGAGCTCGGGAGGGGCTCGGGTGGCCTTATACAGGCAGAGGGGGAGGAGGCCGAGCTGGCATCGCCGTGGACACGCGGCCGGGGCCACGGACGCATGTGCACGTGCATGGACTCGTAGTTAGGCGACGGAGGAGGAACAGGAGAGAGCCTCACGGAGCAGAGGCGGCCAACGGAGCACGGGGAGTATGATGACGGCGACGAACAGAGCCAAACCGCCACTGTGCTCTCGTGGACGTTCGGCGGCGAGCGTCGGTGAGGAAGCGGACGGAGGGGGAGAGGGGTCCAGGGGAACTGCGACGATGAGAGGAAGACAATGGACACGGTCACGCACGCTAAGGCGACGAGAGGAGGAGGTGCCAAGCACAAACAACCACTGGGCACGGCCACTGCACACAGAGCGCATGCATAGTGACGCCATTAACGCGGTCACCGCGTGCACTAGCATGTAGCGGGGAAATGAGCTGGAGCGTGTTGTCTCGTGGCAAGTTCATCCAAGGGAGGTTCCTACTGCGGTGGTAGTTTGGTTAGAAAGGCTCTGGTTAAAAGGTAATCACCCTCTGAAGTTTACTGCAGTAAAATTGGGTGAGCACTAGTGATCAACAGGAAGGGTTTTGGAGCCATAGAGTTTGTCTGCGAGGTTTAGGGTAAAAAGAACTTTCATCCTGGTAACTTTGAGAAGGATTGGACCAAGATAAATCATAGTTGCTTTGCAACTCACCAAAATGGTCCAGAAACTTGATCAGGAAGGTGCACTCACATGGAGTGTCAAATTGAGCTCAAATTGGGCAAGGTAGAGTCATTTGATCCTATGAAGATGCTCAAAAAGTCTCATACCAATTGGCCAAGCCAAACTGGTACTTGCTTCACCAACATCTCCTCTGGACAGAAACTTGCAAAAATTCTAGAGGAATAATGGCTTGATGAGCCATGCCCAAAATGGGTGGAGGTAGGTTACATGGATAATAGAAGGCCTAGAAAAATTGGCAGCCATAATGGAGCAACATAAAATATACTTGCTTCACAAACTGAAATTTTGGGCGGATTCAAAGAATTGAAGTTGAGCTCACATGGAGGCATGACATGAGCTCTACTTTGGTGGAGGGCTATGATATGATGATATCAGGGATCATGCAAAATGGCAACTCATTTCGATATGCCTATGTTGCACCTCATTCACAAAGCTTCTTGCTGGATAGAAATTTTGGAAAATTATAATTAAATAATTACTAGGCAAATGAGGTTGCATTTTGGCATGTGGCAATGATATGGACAGGAAAAGGTGTCCAAGGAGTTTGAGGTCAATTGGGAAAAGGAAAATAGCACTTGCTTAACAATGTGTCATTTAGTGCAGAATAGGAAATGAATTATTTGAGCAATATGATAAACTTGGAAAATGACATATTTTGCCATATTTGAGAAATATATGACTCAAAAAAATTATAAGAATTATTTGGGAATTTTAGGAGTGATGGAAAGAAAAGTTGCTTCATAACCTAGGGGAGACACGGTTATTCCTTTAATAGAGAAAGTAATATTCCCTAGAAAAAGAAATTAGGGTTTGGTCAAGCAGTGGAGTGACATGATCTTGGCAAGGTTTCGAGAATGATAGGCCACCTGGGAGGGAGAATGAGGATGATTTCCCAGGTGACAAGGCCACAGAACCACTCCAAGAAGAAAAATCAGAGCAAAAACCAATAAATCAAAAGAAAAAGAAAAGGGCCAAAATCCAGGCTGTTACACACATCATCTTGGTGGCATGACATTAAATCAAGCAAGGTTTCATGTTTTTCTGATCATTTTTTTATTTTTTGGAATTAAAATGCCATGGCACTCCATGCATGTGCCCATGCCTTGAGACCAATATGTTTGAAAATTCCTTCTAATTTATTGCACATGGAATTAACTCGCACACAAGTACACAAAAATATGATTTTTCAAACCGTTATGGTTAGGCGTTGCATGTAGATATAGTTCAAATTTGAATTACGGTCATTAAATGGTTAGAAAATCACTTAAATGTCTTTAAAAGGTCAAATGACCCCTAAAAATTTGCATTTTTTTACATGACAGTTGTATTAGTGCACGTTAAACGTAGGAAAAAATTTGAAGGCCGTAAGAGGAAGCAATCTCCCGTTCGTCATCAAACAAGCATTGTTCCCTCTCAGAACCATGAACCTTCTTGCGAGTTGCTCCGGTTTGTGAGGGGTGTGTGTCCAAACTTTCATCAAACATGCCAGTATCTTTACCACATCATCTTGGAGGCATGACATTACATGAACCAAGGTCTCATGTGCTTCTGATCATTTTTTTATTTTTTGGAATTAAAATGCCATGGCACTCCATGCATGTGCCCATGCCTTGAGACCAAATGTTTGCAAATTCCTTCTAATTTACTTCACATGGAATTAAGTCGCACAGAAGTACACAAAACTATGATTTTCAAAACCGTTATGGTTAGGCATCGCATGTAGATGTAGTTCAAATTTGAATTACGGTCATTAAATGGTTAGAAAATCACTTAAATGTATTTAAAAGGTCAGATGAGCCCTAAAAATTTGCAAAGTTTCACATGACAGTTGTATTAGTGCACGTTAAACGGAGGAAAAAATTTGAAGGCCGTAAGAGGTAGCTATCTCCCGTGCGTCATAAAACATGCATTGTTCCCTCTCGGAACCACGAACCTACTAGCGAGTTGCTCCGGTTTGTTAGGGGTGTGTGTCCAAACTTTCATCAAACATGCCAATTTCTTTACCACATCATCTTGGTGGCATGACATTGCATGAACCAAGGTCTCATGTGCTTCTGATCATTTTTTTATTTTTTGGAATTAAAATGCCATGGCACTCCATGCATGTGCCCATGCCTTGAGACCAATATGTTTGAAAATTCCTTCTCATTTACTGCATATGGAATTAACTCGCACACAAGTACACAAAACTATGATTTTCAAAACCGTTATGGTTAGGCGTCGCATGTAGATGTAGTTCAAATTTGAATTACTGTCATTAAATGGTTAGAAAATCACTTAAATGTGTTTAAAAGGTCAGATGAGCCCTAACAATTTGCATTTTTTTACATGACAGTTGTATTAGTGCACCTTAAACGTAGGAAAAAATTTCAAGGCCGTAAGAGGAAGCTATCTCCCGTTCGTCATCAAACATGCATTGTTCCCTCTCGGAACCACGAACCTACTAGCGAGTTGCTCCGGTTTGTTACGGGTGTGTGTCCAAACTTTCATCAAACATGCCAATTTCTTTACCACATCATCTTGGTGGCATGACATTGCATGAACCAAGGTCTCATGTGCTTCTGATCATTTTTTTATTTTTTGGAATTAAAATGCCATGGCACTCCTTGCATGTGCCGATGCCTTGAGACCAATATGTTTGCAAATTCCTTCTAATTTACTTCACATGGAATTAACTCGCACACAAGTACACGAAACTATGATTTTCAAAACCGTTATGGTTAGGCGTCGCATGTAGATGTAGTTCAGATATTAATTACGGTCATTAAATGGTTAGAAAATCACTTAAATGTATTTAAAAGGTCAGATGAGCCCTAAAAATTTGCATTTTTTTACATGACAGTTGTATTAGTGCACGTTAAACGTAGGAAAAAATTTGAAGGCCGTAAGAGGAAGCTATCTCCCGTTCGTCATCAAACATGCATTGTTCCCTCTCGGAACCACGAACCTACTAGCGAGTTGCTCCGGTTTGTTAGGGGTGTGTGTCAAAACTTTCATCAAACATGCCAATTTATTTACCACATCAACTTGGTGGCATGACATTGCATGAACCAAGGTCTCATGTGCTTCCGATCATTTTTTTATTTTTTGGAATTAAAATGCCATGGCACTCCATGCATGTGCCCATGCCTTGAGACCAATATGTTTGAAAATTCCTTCTCATTTACTGCACATGGAATTAACTCGTACACAAGTACACAAAACTATGATTTTCAAAACCGTTATGGTTAGGCGTCGCATGTAGATGTAGTTCAGATATTAATTACGGTCATTAAATGGTTAGAAAATCACTTAAATGTATTTAAAAGGTCAGATGAGCCCTAAAAATTTGCATTTTTTTACATGACAGTTGTATTAGTGCACGTTAAACGTAGGAAAAAATTTGAAGGCCGTAAGAGGAAGCTATCTCCCGTTCGTCATCAAACATGCATTGTTCCCTCTCGGAACCACGAATCTACTAGCGAGTTGCTCCGGTTTGTTAGGGGTGTGTGTCAAAACTTTCATCAAACATGCCAATTTATTTACCACATCAACTTGGTGGCATGACATTGCATGAACCAAGGTCTCATGTGCTTCCGATCATTTTTTTATTTTTTGGAATTAAAATGCCATGGCACTCCATGCATGTGCCCATGCCTTGAGACCAATATGTTTGAAAATTCCTTCTCATTTACTGCACATGGAATTAACTCGCACACAAGTACACAAAACTATGATTTTCAAAACCGTTATGGTTAGGCGTCGCATGTAGATGTAGTTCAGATTTTAATTACGGTCATTAAATGGTTAGAAAATCACTTAAATGTATTTAAAAGGTCAGATGAGCCCTAAAAATTTGCATTTTTTTACATGACAGTTGTATTAGTGCACGTTAAACGTAGGAAACAATTTGAAGGCCGTAAGAGGAAGCTATCTCCCGTGCGTCATAAAACATGCATTGTTCCCTCTCGGAACCACGAACCTACTAGCGAGTTGCTCCGGTTTGTTAGGGGTGTGTGTCCAAACTTTCATCAAACATGCCAATTTCTTTACCACATCATCTTGGTGGCATGACATTGCATGAACCAAGGTCTCATGTGCTTCTGATCATTTTATTATTTTTTGGAATTAAAATGCCATGGCACTCCATGCATGTGCCCATGCCTTGAGACCAATATGTTTGAAAATTCCTTCTCATTTACTGCACATGGAATTAACTCGCACACAAGTACACAAAACTATGATTTTCAAAACCGTTATGGTTAGGCGTCGCATGTAGATGTAGTTCAAATTTGAATTACTGTCATTAAATGGTTTGAAAATCACTTAAATGTATTTAAAAGGTCAGATGAGCCCTAACAATTTGCATTTTTTTACATGACAGTTGTATTAGTGCACCTTAAACGTAGGAAAAAATTTCAAGGCCGTAAGAGGAAGCTATCTCCCGTTCGTCATCAAACATGCATTGTTCCCTCTCGGAACCACGAACCTACTAGCGAGTTGCTCCGGTTTGTTAGGGGTGTGTGTCCAAACTTTCATCAAACATGCCAATTTCTTTACCACATCATCTTGGTGGCATGACATTGCATGAACCAAGGTCTCATGTGCTTCTGATCATTTTTTTATTTTTTGGAATTAAAATGCCATGGCACTCCATGCATGTGCCCATGCCTTGAGACCAATATGTTTGAAAATCCCTTCTCATTTACTGCACATGGAATTAACTCGCACACAAGTACACAAAACTATGATTTTCAAAACCGTTATGGTTAGGCGTCGCATGTAGATGTAGTTCAAATTTGAATTACTGTCATTAAATGGTTAGAAAATCACTTAAATGTATTTAAAAGGTCAGATGAGCCCTAACAATTTGCATTTTTTTACATGACAGTTGTATTAGTGCACCTTAAACGTAGGAAAAAAATTGAAGGCCGTAAGAGGAAGCTATCTCCCGTTCGTCATCAAACATGCATTGTTCCCTCTCGGAACCACGAACCTACTAGCGAGTTGCTCCGGTTTGTTAGGGGTGTGTGTCCAAACTTTCATCAAACATGCCAATTTCTTTACCACATCATCTTGGTGGCATGACATTGCATGAACCAAGGTCTCATGTGTTTCTGATCATTTTTTTATTTTTTGGAATTAAAATGCCATGGCACTCCTTGCATGTGCCGATGCCTTGAGACCAATATGTTTGCAAATTCCTTCTAATTTACTTCACATGGAATTAACTCGCACACAAGTACACAAAACTATGATTTTCAAAACCGTTATGGTTAGGCGTTGCATGTAGATGTAGTTCAAATTTGAATTACGGTCATTAAATGGTTAGAAAATCACTTAAATGTATTTAAAAGGTCAGATGACCCCTAAAAATTTCCAAAATTTCACATAACAGTTGTATTAGTGCAAGTTAAACGGAGGAAAAAATTTGAAGGCCGTAAGAGGAAGCTATCTCCCGTTCGTCATAAAACATGCATTGTTCCCTCTCGAAACCACGAACATACTAGCGAGTTGCTCCGGTTTGTTAGGGGTGTGTGTCAAAACTTTCATCAAACCTGCCAATTTATTTACCACATCAACTTGGTGGCATGACATTGCATGAACCAAGGTCTCATGTGCTTCCGATCATTTTTTTATTTTTTGGAATTAAAATGCCATGGCACTCCATGCATGTGCCCATGCATTGAGACCAATATGTTTGAAAATTCCTTCTCATTTACTGCACATGGAATTAACTCGCACACAAGTACACAAAACTATGATTTTCAAAACCGTTATGGTTAGGCGTCGCATGTAGATGTAGTTCAGATTTGAATTACGGTCATTAAATGGTTAGAAAATCACTTAAATGTATTTAAAAGGTCAGATGACCCCTAAAAATATGCATTTTTTTACATGACAGTTGTATTAGTGCACGTTAAACGTAGGAAAAAATTTATAGGCCGTAAGAGGAAGCTATCTCCCGTGCGTCATAAAACATGCATTGTTCCCTCTCGGAACCACGAACCTACTAGCGAGTTGCTCCGGTTTGTTAGGGGTGTGTGTCCAAACTTTCATCAAACATGCCAATTTCTTTACCACATCATCTTGGTGGCATGACATTGCATGAACCAAGGTCTCATGTGCTTCTGATCATTTTTTTATTTTTTGGAATTAAAATGCCATGGCACTCCATGCATGTGCCCATGCCTTGAGACCAATATGTTTGAAAATTCCTTCTCATTTACTGCACATGGAATTAACTCGCACACAAGTACACAAAACTATGATTTTCAAAACCGTTATGGTTAGGCGTCGCATGTAGATGTAGTTCAGATTTTAATTACGGTCATTAAATGGTTAGAAAATCACTTAAATGTATTTAAAAGGTCAGATGAGCCCTAAAAATTTGCATTTTTTTACATGACAGTTGTATTAGTGCACGTTAAACGTAGGAAAAAATTTGAAGGCCGTAAGAGGAAGCTATCTCCCGTGCGTCATAAAACATGCATTGTTCCCTCTCGGAACCACGAACCTACTAGCGAGTTGCTCCGGTTTGTTAGGGGTGTGTGTCCAAACTTTCATCAAACATGCCAATTTCTTTACCACATCATCTTGGTGGCATGACATTGCATGAACCAAGGTCTCATGTGCTTCTGATCATTTTTTTTATTTTTTGGAATTAAAATGCCATGGCACTCCATGCATGTGCCCATGCCTTGAGACCAATATGTTTGAAAATTCCTTCTCATTTACTGCACATGGAATTAACTCGCACACAAGTACACAAAACTATGATTTTCAAAACCGTTATGGTTAGGCGTCGCATGTAGATGTAGTTCAAATTTGAATTACTGTCATTAAATGGTTAGAAAATCACTTAAATGTATTTAAAAGGTCAGATGAGCCCTAACAATTTGCATTTTTTTACATGACAGTTGTATTAGTGCACCTTAAACGTAGGAAAAAAATTGAAGGCCGTAAGAGGAAGCTATCTCCCGTTCGTCATCAAACATGCATTGTTCCCTCTCGGAACCACGAACCTACTAGCGAGTTGCTCCGGTTTTTTAGGGGTGTGTGTCCAAACTTTCATCAAACATGCCAATTTCTTTACCACATCATCTTGGTGGCATGACATTGCATGAACCAAGGTCTCATGTGCTTCTGATCATTTTTTTATTTTTTGGAATTAAAATGCCATGGCACTCCTTGCATGTGCCGATGCCTTGAGACCAATATGTTTGCAAATTCCTTCTAATTTACTTCACATGGAATTAACTCGCACACAAGTACACAAAACTATGATTTTCAAAACCGTTATGGTTAGGCGTTGCATGTAGATGTAGTTCAAATTTGAATTACGGTCATTAAATGGTTAGAAAATCACTTAAATGTATTTAAAAGGTCAGATGACCCCTAAAAATTTCCAAAATTTCACATAACAGTTGTATTAGTGCAAGTTAAACGGAGGAAAAAATTTGAAGGCCGTAAGAGGAAGCTATCTCCCGTTCGTCATAAAACATGCATTGTTCCCTCTCGGAACCACGAACATACTAGCGAGTTGCTCCGGTTTGTTAGGGGTGTGTGTCAAAACTTTCATCAAACCTGCCAATTTATTTACCACATCAACTTGGTGGCATGACATTGCATGAACCAAGGTCTCATGTGCTTCCGATCATTTTTTTATTTTTTGGAATTAAAATGCCATGGCACTCCATGCATGTGCCCATGCATTGAGACCAATATGTTTGAAAATTCCTTCTCATTTACTGCACATGGAATTAACTCGCACACAAGTACACAAAACTATGATTTTCAAAACCGTTATGGTTAGGCGTCGCATGTAGATGTAGTTCAGATTTGAATTACGGTCATTAAATGGTTAGAAAATCACTTAAATGTATTTAAAAGGTCAGATGACCCCTAAAAATTTGCATTTTTTTACATGACAGTTGTATTAGTGCACGTTAAACGTAGGAAAAAATTTGAAGGCCGTAAGAGGAAGCTATCTCCCGTGCGTCATAAAACATGCATTGTTCCCTCTCGGAACCACGAACCTACTAGCGAGTTGCTCCGGTTTGTTAGGGGTGTGTGTCCAAACTTTCATCAAACATGCCAATTTCTTTACCACATCATCTTGGTGGCATGACATTGCATGAACCAAGGTCTCATGTGCTTCTGATCATTTTTTTATTTTTTGGAATTAAAATGCCATGGCACTCCATGCATGTGCCCATGCCTTGAGACCAATATGTTTGAAAATTCCTTCTCATTTACTGCACATGGAATTAACTCGCACACAAGTACACAAAACTATGATTTTCAAAACCGTTATGGTTAGGCGTCGCATGTAGATGTAGTTCAAATTTGAATTACTGTCATTAAATGGTTAGAAAATCACTTAAATGTATTTAAAAGGTCAGATGAGCCCTAACAATTTGCATTTTTTTACATGACAGTTGTATTAGTGCACCTTAAACGTAGGAAAAAAATTGAAGGCCGTAAGAGGAAGCTATCTCCCGTTCGTCATCAAACATGCAATGTTCCCTCTCGGAACCACGAACCTACTAGCGAGTTGCTCCGGTTTGTTAGGGGTGTGTGTCCAAACTTTCATCAAACATGCCAATTTCTTTACCACATCATCTTGGTGGCATGACATTGCATGAACCAAGGTCTCATGTGCTTCTGATCATTTTTTTATTTTTTGGAATTAAAATGCCATGGCACTCCTTACATGTGCCGATGCCTTGAGACCAATATGTTTGCAAATTCCTTCTAATTTACTTCACATGGAATTAACTTGCACACAAGTACACAAAACTATGATTTTCAAAACCGTTATGGTTAGGCGTTGCATGTAGATGTAGTTCAAATTTGAATTACGGTCATTAAATGGTTAGAAAATCACTTAAATGTATTTAAAAGGTCAGATGGCCCCTAAAAATTTCCAAAATTTCACATAACAGTTGTATTAGTGCATGTTAAACGGAGGAAAAAATTTGAAGGCCGTAAGAGGAAGCTATCTTCCGTTCGTCATAAAACATGCATTGTTCCCTCTCGGAACCACGAACCTACTAGCGAGTTGCTCCGGTTTGTTAGGGGTGTGTGTCAAAACTTTCATCAAACCTGCCAATTTATTTACCACATCAACTTGGTGGCATGACATTGCATGAACCAAGGTCTCATGTGCTTCCGATCATTTTTTTATTTTTTGGAATTAAAATGCCATGGCACTCCATGCATGTGCCCATGCCTTGAGACCAATATGTTTGAAAATTCCTTCTCATTTACTGCACATGGAATTAACTCGCACACAAGTACACAAAACTATGATTTTCAAAACCGTTATGGTTAGGCCTCGCATGTAGATGTAGTTCAGATTTTAATTACGGTCATTAAACGGTTAGAAAATCACTTAAATGTATTTAAAAGGTCAGATGAGCCCTAAAAATTTGCATTTTTTTACATGACAGTTGTATTAGTGCACGTTAAACGTAGGAAAAAATCTGAAGGCCGTAAGAGGAAGCTATCTCCCGTTCGTCATCAAACATGCATTGTTCCCTCTCGGAACCACGAACCTTCTAGCGACTTGCTCTGGTTTGTGAGGGGTGTGTGTCCAACCTTTCATCAAACATGCCAATTTATTTACCACATCATCTTGGTGGCATGACATTGCATGAACCAAGGTCTCATGTGCTTCTGATCATTTTTTTATTTTTTGGAATTAAAATGCCATGGCACTCCATGCATGTGCCCATGCCTTGAGACCAATATGTTTGAAAATTCCTTCTCATTTACTGCACATGGAATTAACTCGCACACAAGTACACAAAACTATGATTTTCAAAACCGTTATGGTTAGGCGTCGCATGTAGATGTAGTTCAAATTTGAATTACTGCCATTAAATGGTTAGAAAATCACTTAAATGTATTTAAAAGGTCAGATTAGCCCTAACAATTTGCATTTTTTTACATGACAGTTGTATTAGTGCACGGTAAACGTAGGAAAAAATTTGAAGGCCGTAAGCGGAAGCTATCTCCCGTTCGTCATCAAACATGCATTGTTCCCTCTCGGAACCACGAACCTTCTAGCGAGTTGCTCCGGTTTGTGAGGGGTGTGTGTCCAACCTTTCATCAAACATCATGTTGGTGGCATGACATTACATCAACCAAGGTTTCATGTGCTTCTGATCATTTTTTTATTTTTTGGAATTAAACTGCCATGGCACTCCATGCATGTGCCCATGCCTTGAGACCAATATGTTTGAAAATTCCTTCTAATTTACTGCACATGGAATTAACTCGCACAAAATTACACAAAAATATGATTTTCCAAACCGTTATGGTTAGGCGTTTCATGTAGATGTGGTTCAAATTTGAATTACGGTCATTAAATGGTTAGAAAATCACTTAAATCTATTTAAAAGGTCAGATGACCCCTAAAAATTTGCATTTTTTTACATGACAGTTGTATTAGTGCACCATAAACGTAGGAAAAAATTTGAAGGCCGTAAGAGGAAGCTAGCTCCCGTTCGTCATCAAACATGCATTGTTCCCTCTCGGGACCATGAACCTACTAGCGAGTTGCTCTGGTTTGTTAGGGGTGTGTGTCCAAACTTTCATCAAACATGCCAATTTCTTTACCACATCATCTTGGTGGCATGACATTGCATGAACCAAGGACTCATGTGCTTCTGATCATTTTTTTATTTTTTGGAATTAAAATGCCATGGCACTCCTTGCATGTGCCGATGCCTTGAGACCAATATGTTTGCAAATTCCTTCTAATTTACTTCACATGGAATTAACTCGCACACAAGTACACAAAACTATGATTTTCAAACCGTTAATGTTAGGCGTTGCATGTTGATGTAGTTCAAGTTTGAATTACGGTCATTAAATGGTTAGAAAATCACTTAAATGTATTTAAAAGGTCAGATGACCCCTACAAATTTCCAGAATTTCACATGACAGTTGTATTAGTGCATGTTAAACGGAGGAAAACATTTGAAGGCCGTAAGAGGAAGCTATCTCCCGTTCGTCATAAAACATGCATTGTTCCCTCTAGGAACCACGAACCTACTAGCGAGTTGCTTCGGTTTGTTAGGGGTGTGTGTCCAAACTTTCATCAAACATGCCAATTTCTTTACCACATCATCTTGGTGGCATGACATTGCATGAACCAAGGTCTCATGTGCTTCTGATCATTTTTTTATTTTTTGGAATTAAAATGCCATGGCACTCCATGCATGTGCCCATGCCTTGAGACCAATATGTTTGAAAATTCCTTCTCATTTACTGCACATGGAATTAACTCGCACACAATTACACAAAACTATGATTTTCAAAACCGTTATGGTTAGCCGTCGCATGTAGATGTAGTTCAAATTTGAATTACGGTCATTAAATGGTTAGAAAATCACTTAAATGTATTTAAAAGGTCAGATGAGCCCTAAAAATTTGCATTTTTTTACATGACAGTTGTATTAGTGCACCTTAAACGTAGGAAAAAATTTGAAGGCCGTAAGACGAAGCTAGCTCCCGTTCGTCATCAAACATGCATTGTTCCCTCTCGAAACCATGAACCTACTATTGAGTTGCTCTGGTTTGTTAGGGGTGTGTGTCCAAACTTTCATCAAACATGCCAATTTCTTTACCACATCATCTTGGTGGCATGACATTGCATGAACCAAGGACTCATGTGCTTCTGATCATTTTTTATTTTTTGGAATTAAAATGCCATGGCACTCCTTGCATGTGCCGATGCCTTGAGACCAATATGTTTGCAAATTCCTTCTAATTTACTTCACATGGAATTAACTCGCACACAAGTACACAAAACTATGATTTTCAAACCGTTAAGGTTAGGCGTTGCATGTAGATGTAGTTCAAATTTGAATTACGGTCATTAAATGGTTAGAAAATCACTTAAATGTATTTAAAAGGTCAGATGACCCCTACAAATTTCCAGAATTTCACATGACAGTTGTATTAGTGCATGTTAAACGGAGGAAAAAATTTGAAGGCCGTAAGAGGAAGCTATCTCCCGTTCGTCATAAAACATGCATTGTTCCCTCTAGGAACCACGAACCTACTAGCGAGTTGATTCGGTTTGTTAGGGGTGTGTGTCCAAACTTTCATCAAACATGCCAATTTCTTTACCACATCATCTTGGTGGCATGACATTGCATGAACCAAGGTCTCATGTGCTTCTGATCATTTTTTTATTTTTTGGAATTAAAATGCCATGGCACTCCATGCATGTGCCCATGCCTTGAGACCAATATGTTTGAAAATTCCTTCTCATTTACTGCACATGGAATTAACTCGCACACAATTACACAAAACTATGATTTTCAAAACCGTTATGGTTAGCCGTCGCATGTAGATGTAGTTCAAATTTGAATTACGGTCATTAAATGGTTAGAAAATCACTTAAATGTATTTAAAAGGTCAGATGAGCCCTAAAAATTTGCATTTTTTTCACATGACAGTTGTATTAGTGCACGTTAAACGTACGAAAAAATTTGAAGGCCGTAAGAGGAAGCTATCTCCCGTTCGTCATCAAACATGCATTGTTCCCTCTCGGAACCACGAACCTTCTAGCGAGTTGCTCCGGTTTGTGAGGGGTGTGTGTCTAAACTTTCATCAAACATGCCAATTTCTTTACCACATCATGTTGGTGGCATGACATTACATCAACCAAGGTTTCATGTGCTTCTGATCATTTTTTTATTTTTTGGAATTAAACTGCCATGGCACTCCATGCATGTGCCCATGCCTTGAGACCAATATGTTTGAAAATTCCTTCTAATTTACTGCACATGGAATTAACTCGCACAAAATTACACAAAAATATGATTTTCCAAACCGTTATGGTTAGGCGTTTCATGTAGATGTGGTTCAAATTTGAATTACGGTCATTAAGTGGTTAGAAAATCACTTAAATGTCCATAAAAGGTCAAATGACCCCTAAAATTTTCCAAATTTTCACATGACAGTTTTATTAGTGCACGTTAAACGTACGAAAATTTTTTAAGGCTGTAAGAGGAAGCTATCTCCCGTTCGTCATCAAACATGCAATGTTCCCTCTCGAAACCTAGAACCTTCTAGCGAGTTGCTCCGGTTTGTGAGGGGTGTGTGTCAAAACTTTCATCAAACATGCCAAATTCTTTACCACATCATCTTGGTGGCATGACATTACATCAACCAAGGTTTCATGTGCTTCCGATCATTTTTTTTATTTTTTCGAATTAATATGCCATGGCACTCCATGCATGTGCCCATGCCTTGAGACCAATATGTTTGAAAATTCCTTCTAATTTACGGCACATGGAATTAACTCGCACAACATTACACAAAAATATGATTTTCCAAACCGTTATGGTTAGGCGTTTCATGTAGATGTGGTTCAAATTTGAATTACGGTCATTAAATGGTTAGAAAATCACTTAAATCTATTTAAAAGGTCAGATGACCCCTAAAAATTTGCATTTTTTTACATGACAGTTGTATTAGTGCACCTTAAACGTAGGAAAAAATTTGAAGGCCGTAAGAGGAAGCTAGCTCCCGTTCGTCATCAAACATGCATTGTTCCCTCTCGGAACCACGAACCTACTAGCGAGTTGCTCTGGTTTGTTAGGGGTGTGTGTCCAAACTTTCATCAAACATGCCAATTTCTTTACCACATCATCTTGGTGGCATGACATTGCATGAACCAAGGACTCATGTGCTTCTGATCATTTTTTTATTTTTTGGAATTAAAATGCCATGGCACTCCTTGCATGTGCCGATGCCTTGAGACCAATATGTTTGCAAATTCCTTCTAATTTACTTCACATGGAATTAACTCGCACACAAGTACACAAAACTATGATTTTCAAACCATTAAGGTTAGGCGTTGCATGTAGATGTAGTTCAAATTTGAATTACGGTCATTAAATGGTTAGAAAATCACTTAAATGTATTTAAAAGGTCAGATGACCCCTACAAATTTCCAGAATTTCACATGACAGTTGTATTAGTGGACGTTAAACGGAGGAAAAAATTTGAAGGCCGTAAGAGGAAGCTATCTCCCGTTCGTCATAAAACATGCATTGTTCCCTCTCGGAACCACGAACCTACTAGCGAGTTGCTTCGGTTTGTTAGGGGTGTGTGTCCAAACTTTCATCAAACATGCCAATTTCTTTACCACATCATCTTCGTGGCATGACATTGCATGAACCAAGGTCTCATGTGCTTCTGATCATTTTTTTATTTTTTGGAATTAAAATGCCATGGCACTCCATGCATGTGCCCATGCCTTGAGACCAATATGTTTGAAAATTCCTTCTAATTTACTGCACATGGAATTAACTCGCACACAATTACACAAAACTATGATTTTCAAAACCGTTATGGTTAGGCGTCGCATGTAGATGTAGTTCAAATTTGAATTACGGTCATTAAATGGTTAGAAAATCACTTAAATGTATTTAAAAGGTCAGATGAGCCCTAAAAATTTGCATTTTTTTCACATGACAGTTGTATTAGTGCACGTTAAACGTAGGAAAAAAATTGAAGGCCGTAAGAGGAAGCTATCTCCCGTTCGTCATCAAACATGCATTGTTCCCTCTCGGAACCACGAACCTTCTAGCGAGTTGCTCCGGTTTGTGAGGGGTGTGTGTCCAACCTTTCATCAAACATGCCAATTTCTTTACCACATCATGTTGGTGGCATGACATTACATCAACCAAGGTTTCATGTGCTTCTGATCATTTTTTTATTTTTTGGAATTAAACTGCCATGGCACTCCATGCATGTGCCCATGCCTTGAGACCAATATGTTTGAAAATTCCTTCTAATTTACTGCACATGGAATTAACTCGCACAAAATTACACAAAAATATGATTTTCCAAACCGTTATGGTTAGGCGTTTCATGTAGATGTGGTTCAAATTTGAATTACGGTCATTAAATGGTTAGAAAATCACTTAAATCTATTTAAAAGGTCAGATGACCCCTAAAAATTTGCATTTTTATTACATGACAGTTGTATTAGTGCACCTTAAACGTAGGAAAAAATTTGAAGGCCGTAAGAGGAAGCTAGCTCCCGTTCGTCATCAAACATGCATTGTTCCCTCTCGGAACCACGAACCTACTAGCGAGTCGCTCCGGTTTGTTAGGGGTGTGTGTCCAAACTTTCATCAAACATGCCAATTTCTTTACCACATCATCTTGGTGGCATGACATTGCATGAAACAAGGTCTCATGTGCTTCTGATCATTTTTTTATTTTTTGGAATTAAAATGCCATGGCACTCCTTGCATGTGCCGATGCCTTGAGACCAATATGTTTGCAAATTTCTTCTAATTTACTTCACATGGAATTAACTCGCACACAAGTACACAAAACTATGATTTTCAAACCGTTAAGGTTAGGCGTTGCATGTAGATGTAGTTCAAATTTGAATTACGGTCATTAAATGGTTAGAAAATCACTTAAATGTATTTAAAAGGTCAGATGACCCCTACAAATTTCCAGAATTTCACATGACAGTTGTATTAGTGCACGTTAAACGGAGGAAAAAATTTAAAGGCCGTAAGAGGAAGCTATCTCCCGTTCGTCATAAAACATGCATTGTTCCCTCTCGGAACCACGAACCTACTAGCGAGTTGCTTCGGTTTGTTAGGGGTGTGTGTCCAAACTTTCATCAAACATGCCAATTTCTTTACCACATCATCTTCGTGGCATGACATTGCATGAACCAAGGTCTCATGTGCTTCTGATCATTTTTTTATTTTTTGGAATTAAAATGCCATGGCACTCCATGCATGTGCCCATGCCTTGAGACCAATATGTTTGAAAATTCCTTCTAATTTACTGCACATGGAATTAACTCGCACAACATTACACAAAAATATGATTTTCCAAACCGTTATGGTTAGGCGTTTCATGTAGATGTGGTTCAAATTTGAATTACGGTCATTAAATGGTTAGAAAATCACTTAAATCTATTTAAAAGGTCAGATGACCCCTAAAAATTTGCATTTTTATTACATGACAGTTGTATTAGTGCACCTTAAACGTAGGAAAAAATTTGAAGGCCGTAAGAGGAAGCTAGCTCCCGTTCGTCATCAAACATGCATTGTTCCCTCTCGGAACCACGAACCTACTAGCGAGTTGCTCTGGTTTGTTAGGGGTGTGTGTCCAAACTTTCATCAAACATGCCAATTTCTTTACCACATCATCTTGGTGGCATGACATTGCATGAACCAAGGACTCATGTGCTTCTGATCATTTTTTTATTTTTTGGAATTAAAATGCCATGGCACTCCTTGCATGTGCCGATGCCTTGAGACCAATATGTTTGCAAATTCCTTCTAATTTACTTCACATGGAATTAACTCGCACACAAGTACACAAAACTATGATTTTCAAACCATTAAGGTTAGGCGTTGCATGTAGATGTAGTTCAAATTTGAATTACGGTCATTAAATGGTTAGAAAATCACTTAAATGTATTTAAAAGGTCAGATGACCCCTACAAATTTCCAGAATTTCACATGACAGTTGTATTAGTGGACGTTAAACGGAGGAAAAAAGTTGAAGGCCGTAAGAGGAAGCTATCTCCCGTTCGTCATAAAACATGCATTGTTCCCTCTCGGAACCACGAACCTACTAGCGAGTTGCTTCGGTTTGTTAGGGGTGTGTGTCCAAACTTTCATCAAACATGCCAATTTCTTTACCACATCATCTTCGTGGCATGACATTGCATGAACCAAGGTCTCATGTGCTTCTGATCATTTTTTTATTTTTTGGAATTAAAATGCCATGGCACTCCATGCATGTGCCCATGCCTTGAGACCAATATGTTTGAAAATTCCTTCTAATTTACTGCACATGGAATTAACTGGCACACAATTACACAAAACTATGATTTTCAAAACCGTTATGGTTAGGCGTCGCATGTAGATGTAGTTCAAATTTGAATTACGGTCATTAAATGGTTAGAAAATCACTTAAATGTATTTAAAAGGTCAGATGAGCCCTAAAAATTTGCATTTTTTTCACATGACAGTTGTATTAGTGCACGTTAAACGTAGGAAAAAAATTGAAGGCCGTAAGAGGAAGCTATCTCCCGTTCGTCATCAAACATGCATTGTTCCCTCTCGGAACCACGAACCTTCTAGCGAGTTGCTCCGGTTTGTGAGGGGTGTGTGTCCAACCTTTCATCAAACATGCCAATTTCTTTACCACATCATGTTGGTGGCATGACATTACATCAACCAAGGTTTCATGTGCTTCTGATCATTTTTTTATTTTTTGGAATTAAACTGCCATGGCACTCCATGCATGTGCCCATGCCTTGAGACCAATATGTTTGAAAATTCCTTCTAATTTACTGCACATGGAATTAACTCGCACAAAATTACACAAAAATATGATTTTCCAAACCGTTATGGTTAGGCGTTTCATGTAGATGTGGTTCAAATTTGAATTACGGTCATTAAATGGTTAGAAAATCACTTAAATCTATTTAAAAGGTCAGATGACCCCTAAAAATTTGCATTTTTATTACAGGACAGTTGTATTAGTGCACCTTAAACGTAGGAAAAAATTTGAAGGCCGTAAGAGGAAGCTAGCTCCCGTTCGTCATCAAACATGCATTGTTCCCTCTCGGAACCACGAACCTACTAGCGAGTCGCTCCGGTTTGTTAGGGGTGTGTGTCCAAACTTTCATCAAACATGCCAATTTCTTTACCACATCATCTTGGTGGCATGACATTGCATGAAACAAGGTCTCATGTGCTTCTGATCATTTTTTTATTTTTTGGAATTAAAATGCCATGGCACTCCTTGCATGTGCCGATGCCTTGAGACCAATATGTTTGCAAATTTCTTCTAATTTACTTCACATGGAATTAACTCGCACACAAGTACACAAAACTATGATTTTCAAACCGTTAAGGTTAGGCGTTGCATGTAGATGTAGTTCAAATTTGAATTACGGTCATTAAATGGTTAGAAAATCACTTAAATGTATTTAAAAGGTCAGATGACCCCTACAAATTTCCAGAATTTCACATGACAGTTGTATTAGTGCACGTTAAACGGAGGAAAAAATTTAAAGGCCGTAAGAGGAAGCTATCTCCCGTTCGTCATAAAACATGCATTGTTCCCTCTCGGAACCACGAACCTACTAGCGAGTTGCTTCGGTTTGTTAGGGGTGTGTGTCCAAACTTTCATCAAACATGCCAATTTCTTTACCACATCATCTTCGTGGCATGACATTGCATGAACCAAGGTCTCATGTGCTTCTGATCATTTTTTTATTTTTTGAATTAAAATGCCATGGCACTCCATGCATGTGCCCATGCCTTGAGACCAATATGTTTGCAAATTCCTTCTAATTTACTGCACATGGAATTAACTCGCACACAATTACACAAAACTATGATTTTCAAAACCGTTATGGTTAGGCGTCGCATGTAGATGTAGTTCAAATTTGAATTACGGTCATTAAATGGTTACAAAATCACTTAAATGTATTTAAAAGGTCAGATGAGCCCTAAAAATTTGCATTTTTTTCACATGACAGTTGTATTAGTGCACGTTAAACGTAGGAAAAAATTTGAAGGCCGTAAGAGGAAGCTATCTCCCGTTCGTCATCAAACATGCATTGTTCCCTCTCGGAACCACGAACCTTCTAGCGAGTTGCTCCGGTTTGTGAGGGGTGTGTGTCCAACCTTTCATCAAACATGCCAATTTCTTTACCACATCATGTTGGTGGCATGACATTACATCAACCAAGGTTTCATGTGCTTCTGATCATTTTTTTATTTTTTGGAATTAAACTGCCATGGCACTCCATGCATGTGCCCATGCCTTGAGACCAATATGTTTGAAAATTCCTTCTAATTTACTGCACATGGAATTAACTCGCACAAAATTACACAAAACTATGATTTTCCAAACCGTTATGGTTAGGCGTTTCATGTAGATGTGGTTCAAATTTGAATTACGGTCATTAAATGGTTAGAAAATCACTTAAATCTATTTAAAAGGTCAGATGACCCCTAAAAATTTGCATTTTTTTACATGACAGTTGTATTAGTGCACCTTAAACGTAGGAAAAAATTTGAAGGCCGTAAGAGGAAGCTAGCTCCCGTTCGTCATCAAACATGCATTGTTCCCTCTCGGAACCACGAACCTACTAGCGAGTTGCTCCGGTTTGTTAGGGGTGTGTGTCCAAACTTTCATCAAACATGCCAATTTCTTTACCACATCATCTTGGTGGCATGACATTGCATGAACCAAGGTCTCATGTGCTTCTGATCATTTTTTTATTTTTTGGAATTAAAATGCCATGGCACTCCATGCATGTGCCCATGCCTTGAGACCAATATGTTTGAAAATTCCTTCTCATTTACTGCACATGGAATTAACTCGCACACAAGTACACAAAACTATGATTTTCAAAACCGTTATGGTTAGGCGTCGCATGTAGATGTAGTTCAAATTTGAATTACGGTCATTAAATGGTTAGAAAATCACTTAAATGTCTTTAAAAGGTCAAATGACCCCTAAAAATTTGCATTTTTTTGCATGACAGTTGTATTAGTGCACGTTAAACGTAGGAAAAAATTTGAAGGCCGTAAGAGGAAGCTATCTCCCGTTCGTCATCAAACATGAATTGTTCCCTCTCGGAACCACGAACCTACTAGCAAGTTGCTCCGGTTTGTTAGGGGTGTGTGTCCAAACTTTCATCAAACATGCCAATTTCTTTACCACATCATCTTGGTGGAATGACATTGCATGAACCAAGGTCTCATGTGCTTCTGATCATTTTTTTATTTTTTGGAATTAAAATGCCATGGCACTCCTTGCATGTGCCCATGGCTTGAGACCAATATGTTTGCAAATTCCTTCTAATTTACTTCACATGGAATTAACTCGCACACAAGTACACAAAACTATGATTTTCAAAACCGTTATGGTTAGGTGTTGCATGTAGATGTAGTTCAAATTTGAATTACGGTCATTAAATGGTTAGAAAATCACTTAAATGTATTTAAATGGTCAGATGACCCCTAAAATTTTCCAAAATTTCACATGACAGTTGCATTAGTGCATGTTAAACGGAGGAAAAAATTTGAAGGCCGTAAGAGGAAGCTATCTCCCGTTCGTCATGAAACATGCATTGTTCCCTCTCGGAACCATGAACCTACTAGCGAGTTGCTCCGGTTTGTTAGGGGTGTGTGTCCAAACTTTCATCAAACATGCCAATTTCTTTACCACATCATCTTGGTGGCATGACATTGCATGAACCAAGGTCTCATGTGCTTCTGATCATTTTTTTATTTTTTGGAATTAAAATGCCATGGCACTCCATGCATGTGCCCATGCCTTGAGACCAATATGTTTGAAAATTCCTTCTCATTTACTGCACATGGAATTAACTCGCACACAAGTACACAAAACTATGATTTTCAAAACCGTTATGGTTAGGCGTCGCATGTAGATGTAGTTCAAATTTGAATTACGGTCATTAAATGGTTAGAAAAGCACTTAAATGTCTTTAAAAGGTCAAATGACCCCTAAAAATTTGCATTTTTTTGCATGACAGTTGTATTAGTGCACGTTAAACGTAGGAAAAAATTTGAAGGCTATAAGAGGAAGCTATCTCCCGTTCGTCATCAAACATGAATTGTTCCCTCTCGGAACCACGAACCTACTAGCAAGTTGCTCCGGTTTGTTAGGGGTGTGTGTCCAAACTTTCATCAAACATGCCAATTTCTTTACCACATCATCTTGGTGGCATGACATTGCATGAACCAAGGTCTCATGTGCTTCTGATCATTTTTTTATTTTTTGGAATTAAAATGCCATGGCACTCCTTGCATGTGCCCATGGCTTGAGACCAATATGTTTGCAAATTCCTTCTAATTTACTTCACATGGAATTAACTCGCACACAAGTACACAAAACTATGATTTTCAAAACCGTTATGGTTAGGTGTTGCATGTAGATGTAGTTCAAATTTGAATTACGGTCATTAAATGGTTAGAAAATCACTTAAATGTATTTAAATGGTCAGATGACCCCTAAAATTTTCCAAAATTACACATGACAGTTGCATTAGTGCACGTTAAACGGAGGAAAAAATTTGAAGGCCGTAAGAGGAAGCTATCTCCCGTTCGTCATGAAACATGCATTGTTCCCTCTCGGAACCACGAACCAACTAGCGAGTTGCTCCGGTTTGTTAGGGGTGTGTGTCCAAACTTTCATCAAACATGCCAATTTCTTTACCACATCATCTTGGTGGCATGACATTGCATGAACGAAGGTCTCATGTGCTTCCGATCATTTTTTTATTTTTTGGAATTAAAATACCATGGCACTCCATGCATGTGCCCATGCCTTGAGACCAATATGTTTGAAAATTCCTTCTCATTTACTGCACATGGAATTAACACGCACACAAGTACACAAAACTATGATATTCAAAACCGTTATGGTTAGGCGTCGCATGTAGATGTAGTTCAAATTTGAATTACGGTCATTAAATGGTTAGAAAATCACTTAAATGTATTTAAAAGGTCAGATGAGCCCTAAAAATTTGTATTTTTTTATATCACAGTTGTATTAGTGCACGTTAAACGTAGGAAAAAATTTGAAGGCCGTAAGAGGAAGCTATCTCCCGTTCATCATCAAACATGCATTGTTCCCTCTCGGAACCACGAACCTTCTAGCGAGTTGCTCCGGTTTGTGAGGGGTGTGTGTCCAACCTTTCATCAAACATGCCAATTTCTTTACCACATCATCTTGGTGGCATGACATTACATCAACCAAGGTTTCATGTGCTTCTGATCATTTTTTTATTTTTTGGAATTAAACTGCCATGGCACTCCATGCATGTGGCCATGCCTTGAGACCAATATGTTTGAAAATTCCTTCTAATTTACTACACATGGAATTAACTCGCACAAAAGTACACAAAAATATGATTTTCCAAACCGTTATGGTTAGGCGTTGCATGTAGATGTAGTTCAAATTTGAATTACGGTCATTAAATGGTTAGAAAATCACTTAAATGTCTTTAAAAGGTCAAATGACCCCTAAAAATTTGCATTTTTTTACATGACAGTTGTATTAGTGCACCTTAAACGTAGGAAAAATTTAGAAGGCCGTAAGAGGAAGCTATCTGCCGTTCGTCATCAAACATGCATTATTCCCTCTCGGAACCACGAACCTACTAGCGAGTTGCTCCGATTTGTTAGGGGTGTGTGTCCAAACTTTCATCAAACATGCCAATTTCTTTACCACAACATCTTAGTGGCATGACATTGCATGAACCAAGGTCTCATGTGCTTCTGATCATTTTTTTTATTTTTGGGAATTAAAATGCCATGGCACTCCTGGCATGTGCCCATGCCTTGAGACCAATATGTTTGCAAATTCCTTCTCATTTACTTCACATGGAATTAACTCGCACACAAGTACACAAAACTATGATTTTCAAAACCGTTATGGTTAGGCGTTGCATGTAGATGTAGTCAAATTTGAATTACGGTCATTAAATGGTTAGAAAATCACTTAAATGTATTTAAATGGTCAGATGACCCCTAAAAATTTCCAAAATTTCACATGACAGTTGCATTACTGCACGTTAAACGGAGGAAAAAATTTGAACGCCGTAAGAGGAAGCTATCTCCCGTTCGTCATGAAACATGCATTGTTCCCTCTCGGAACCACGAACCTACTAGCGAGTTGCTCCGGTTTGTTAGGGGTGTGTGTCCAAACTTTCATCAAACATGCCAATTTCTTTACCACATCATCTTGGTGGCATGACATTGCATGAACCAAGGTCTCATGTGCTTGCGATCATTTTTTTATTTTTTGGAATTAAAATGCCATGGCACTCCATGCATGTGCCCATGCCTTGAGACCAATATGTTTGAAAATTCCTTCTCATTTACTGCACATGGAATTAACTCGCACACAAGTACACAAAACTATGATTTTCAAAACCGTTATGGTTAGGCGTCGCATGTAGATGTAGTTCAAATTTGAATTACGGTCATTAAATGGTTAGAAAATCACTTAAATGTATTTAAAAGGTCAGATGAGCCCAAAAAATTTGCATTTTTTATATCACAGTTGTATTAGTGCACGTTAAACGTAGGAAAAAATTTGAAGGCCGTAAGAGGAAGCTATCTCCCATTCATCATCAAACATGCATTGTTCCCTCTCGGAACCACGAACCTTCTAGCGAGTTGCTCCGGTTTGTGAGGGGTGTGTGTCCAACCTTTCATCAAACATGCCAATTTCTTTACCACATCATCTTGGTGGCATGACATTACATCAACCAAGGTTTCATGTGCTTCTGATCATTTTTTTATTTTTTGGAATTAAACTGCCATGGCACTCCATGCATGTGGCCATGCCTTGAGACCAATATGTTTGAAAATTCCTTCTAATTTACTGCACATGGAATTAACTCGCACAAAAGTACACAAAAATATGATTTTCCAAACCGTTATGGTTAGGCGTTGCATGTACATGTAGTTCAAATTTGAATTACGGTCATTAAATGGTTAGAAAATCACTTAAATGTCTTTAAAAGGTCAAATGACGCCTAAAAATTTCCATTCTTTTACATGACAGTTGTATTAGTGCACCTTAAACGTAGGAAAAATTTTGAAGGCCGTAAGAGGAAGCTATCTCCCGTTCGTCATCAAACATGCATTGTTCCCTCTCGGAACCACGAACCTACTAGCGAGTTGCTCCGATTTGTTAGGGGTGTGTGTCCAAACTTTCATCAAACATGCCAATTTCTTTACCACATCATCTTGGTGGCATGACATTGCATGAACCAAGGTCTCATGTGCTTCTGATCATTTTTTTTATTTTTTGGAATTAAAATGTCATGGCACTCCTGGCATGTGCCCATGCCTTGAGACCAATATGTTTGCAAATTCCTTCTCATTTACTTCACATGGAATTAACTCGCACACAAGAACACAAAACTATGATTTTCAAAACCGTTATGGTTAGGCGTTACATGTAGATGTAGTCAAATTTGAATTACGGTCATTAAATGGTTAGAAAATCACTTAAATGTATTTAAAAGGTCGGATGACCCCTAAAAATTTCCCAAATTTCACATGACAGTTGTATTATTGCACGTTAACTGGAGGAAAAAATTTGAAGGCCGTAAGAGCAAGCTATCTCCCGTTCGTCATAAAACATGCATTGTTCCCTCTCGGAACCACGAACCTACTAGCGAGTTGCTCCGGTCTGTGAGGGGTGTGTGTCCAACCTTTCATCAAACATGCCAATTTCTTTACCACATCATCTTGGTGGCATGACATTGCAAGAACCAAGGTCTCATGTGCTTCCGATCATTTTTTTATTTTTTGGAATTAAAATGGCATGGCACTCCATGCATGGGCCCATGCCTTGAGACCAATATGTTTGAAACTTCCTACTCATTTACTGCACATGGAATTAACTCGCACACAAGTACACAAAAACTATGATTTTCAAAACCGTTATGGTTAGGCGTCGCATGTAGATGTAGTTCAAATTTGAATTACGGTCATTAAATGGTTAGAAAATCACTTAAATGTAGTTAAAAGGTCAGATGAGCCCTAAAAATTTGCATTTTTTTACATGGCAGTTGTTTTAGTGCACATTAAACGTAGGAAAAAATTTGAAGGCCGTAAGAGGAAGCTATCTCCCGTTCGTCATCAAACATGCATTGTTCCCTCTCGGAACCACGAACCTTCTAGCAAGTTGCTCCTGTTTGTGAGGGGTGTGTGTCCAACCTTTCATCAAACATGCCAATTTCTTTACCACATCATCTTGGTGGCATGACATTACATCAACCAAGGTTTCATGTGCTTCTGATCATTTTTTTTATTTTTTGGAATTAAACTGCCATGGCACTCCATGCATGTGCCCATGCCTTGAGACCAATATGTTTGAAAATTCCTTCTAATTTACTGCACATGGAATTAACTCGCACAAAAGTACACCAAAATATGATTTTCCAAACCGTTATGGTTAGGCGTTGCATGTAGATGTAGTTCAAATGTGAATTACGATCATTAAATGTATTTAAAAGGTCAAATGACCCCTAAAAATTTGCATTTTTTTACATGACAGTTGTATTAGTGAACCTTAAACGTAGGAAAAAATTTGAAGGCCGTAAGAGGAAGCTATCTCCTGTTCGTCATCAAACATGCATTGTTCCCTCTCGGAACCACGAACCTTCTAGCGAGTTGCTCCGGTTTGTGAGGGGTGTGTGTCCAACCTTTCATCAAACATGCCAATTTCTTTACCACATCATCTTGGTGGCATGACATTACATCAACCAAGGTTTCATGTGCTTCTGATCATTTTTTTATTTTTTGGAATTAAACTGCCATGGCACTCCATGCATGTGCCCATGCCTTGAGACCAATATGTTTGAAAATTCCTTCTAATTTACTGCACATGTAATTAACTCGCACAAAAGTACACCAAAATATGATTTTCCAAACCGTTATGGTTAGGCGTTGCATGTAGATGTAGTTCAAATTTGAATTACGATCATTAAATGTATTTAAAAGGTTAAATGACCCCTAAAAATTTCCATTTTTTTACATGACAGTTGTATTAGTGCACCTTAAACGTAGGAAAAAATTTGAAGGCCGTAAGAGGAAACTATCTCCCGTTCGTCATCAAACATGCATTGTTCCCTCTCGGAACCACGAACCTACTAGTGAGTTGCTCCGGTTTGTTAGGGGTGTGTGTCCAAACTTTCATCAAACATGCCAATTTCTTTACCACATCATCTTGGTGGCATGACATTGCAAGAACCAAGGTCTCATGTGCTTCCGATCATTTTTTTATTTTTTGGAATTAAAATGGCATGGCACTCCATGCATGGGCCCATGCCTTGAGAGCAATATGTTTGAAAATTCCTTCTCATTTACTGCACATGGAATTAACTCGCACACAAGTACACAAAAACTATGATTTTCAAAACCGTTATGGTTAGGCGTCGCATGTAGATGTAGTTCAAATTTGAATTACGGTCATTAAATGGTTAGAAAATCACTTAAATGTAGTTAAAAGGTCAGATGAGCCCTAAAAATTTGCATATTTTTACATGGCAGTTGTTTTAGTGCACATTAAACGTAGGAAAAAATTTGAAGGCCGTAAGAGGAAGCTATCTCCCGTTCGTCATCAAACATGCATTGTTCCCTCTCGGAAC
Source organism: Triticum aestivum (assembly GCF_018294505.1). Taxonomy (NCBI): domain Eukaryota; kingdom Viridiplantae; phylum Streptophyta; class Magnoliopsida; order Poales; family Poaceae; genus Triticum; species Triticum aestivum. Next base: position 229,909,026 of record NC_057799.1, read on the forward strand.
CACGAACCTTCTAGCAAGTTGCTCCGGTTTGTGAGGGGTTTGTGTCCAACCTTTCATCAAACATGCCAATTTCTTTACCACATCATCTTGGTGGCATGACATTACATCAACCAAGGTTTCATGTGCTTCTGATCATTTTTTTTATTTTTTGGAATTAAACTGCCATGGCACTCCATGCATGTGCCCATGCCTTGAGACCAATATGTTTGAAAATTCCTTCTAATTTACTGCACATGGAATTAACTCGCACAAAAGTACACCAAAATATGATTTTCCAAACCGTTATGGTTAGGCGTTGCATGTAGATGTAGTTCAAATGTGAATTACGATCATTAAATGTATTTAAAAGGTCAAATGACCCCTAAAAATTTGCATTTTTTTACATGACAGTTGTATTAGTGAACCTTAAACGTAGGAAAAAATTTGAAGGCCGTAAGAGGAAGCTATCTCC